>NC_092152.1:63786701-64086701 GCF_045791955.1 Oncorhynchus clarkii lewisi
TCCTCAATGGAGAAATTGTATAATGATTGCTCTGCAAATACAAAGCGCAAGCTCTCAAACACCATACGTGTCTGGCATTAACAACAGCCTGTTGGACATGAAGTCCCACGTACTGACAACCACTGGCCTAGCAAAAACACTACAGTAATGCATGCAAAAACACTACAGTAATGCGGGCAAAAACACTACAGTAATGCATGCAAAAACACTACAGTAATGCGGGCAAAAACACTACAGTAATGCATGCAAAAACACTACAGTAATGCGGGCAAAAACACTACAGTAATGCGGGCAAAAACACTACAGTAATGCGGGCAAAAACACTACAGTAATGCATGCAAAAACACTACAGTAATGCGGGCAAAAACACTACAGTAATGCGGGCAAAAACACTACAGTAATGCATGCAAAAACACTACAGTAATGCATGCAAAAACACTACAGTAATGCGGGCAAAAACACTACAGTAATTACTATAGTATATACTACAGTGTTTAATATATCCCAATTTGTGGCTCCTTTAAGTAAGAAACCTACATTCGCAAGTATAGATGTATGTTTTGTGTTCCCTACAGGTGACAGAAATGAGCAGTTCAGTACAACCTACATACAGGTTATGGAATATTTGCTCAGTAGGTTTCCTCAAGGAGAAAAGCCCCATTGCTATGTCAAAGATAAAAAATAAACACAGCATTTTTAAATACTACAGAAATGTCAGCATAAAACACTACAGTAAATACTACAATATAGTACAGTTCGCAAAAACACTACAGTAAATACAGTGCCTTGCGAAAGTATTCGGCCCCCTTGAACTTTGCGACCTTTTGCCACATTTCAGGCTTCAAACATAAAGATATAAAACTGTATTTTTTTGTGAAGAATCAACAACAAGTGGGACACAATCATGAAGTGGAACGACATTTATTGGATATTTCAAACTTTTTTAACAAATCAAAAACTGAAAAATTGGGCGTGCAAAATTATTCAGCCCCCTTAAGTTAATACTTTGTAGCGCCACCTTTTGCTGCGATTACAGCTGTAAGTCGCTTGGGGTATGTCTCTATCAGTTTTGCACATCGAGAGACTGACATTTTTTCCCATTCCTCCTTGCAAAACAGCTCAAGCTCAGTGAGGTTGGATGGAGAGCATTTGTGAACAGCAGTTTTCAGTTCTTTCCACAGATTCTCGATTGGATTCAGGTCTGGACTTTGACTTGGCCATTCTAACACCTGGATATGTTTATTTTTGAACCATTCCATTGTAGATTTTGCTTTATGTTTTGGATCATTGTCTTGTTGGAAGACAAATCTCCGTCCCAGTCTCAGGTCTTTTGCAGACTCCATCAGGTTTTCTTCCGAATGGTCCTGTATTTGGCTCCATCCATCTTCCCATCAATTTTAACCATCTTCCCTGTCCCTGCTGAAGAAAAGCAGGCCCAAACCATGATGCTGCCACCACCATGTTCGACAGTGGGGATGGTGTGTTCAGGGTGATGAGCTGTGTTGCTTTTACGCCAAACATAACGTTTTGCATTGTTGCCAAAAAGTTCAATTTTGGTTTCATCTGACCAGAGCACCTTCTTCCACATGTTTGGTGTGTCTCCCAGATGGCTTGTGGCAAACTTTAAACGACACTTTTTATGGATATCTTTAAGAAATGGCTTTCTTCTTGCCACTCTTCCATAAAGGCCAGATTTGTGCAATATACGACTGATTGTTGTCCTATGGACAGAGTCTCCCACCTCAGCTGTAGATCTCTGCAGTTCATCCAGAGTGATCATGGGCCTCTTGGCTGCATCTCTGATCAGTCTTCTCCTTGTATGAGCTGAAAGTTTAGAGGGACGGCCAGGTCTTGGTAGATTTGCAGTGGTCTGATACTCCTTCCATTTCAATATTATCGCTTGCACAGTGCTCCTTGGGATGTTTAAAGCTTGGGAAATCTTTTTGTATCCAAATCCGGCTTTAAACTTCTTCACAACAGTATCTCGGACCTGCCTGGTGTGTTCCTTGTTCTTCATGATGCTCTCTGCGCTTTTGACGGACCTCTGAGACTATCACAGTGCAGGTGCATTTATACGGAGACTTGATTACACACAGGTGGATTGTATTTATCATCATTAGTCATTTAGGTCAACATTGGATCATTCAGAGATCCTCACTGAACTTCTGGAGAGAGTTTGCTGCACTGAAAGTAAAGGGGCTGAATAATTTTGCACGCCCAATTTTTCAGTTTTTGATTTGTTAAAAAAGTTTGAAATATCCAATAAATGTCGTTCCACTTCATGATTGTGTCCCACTTGTTGTTGATTCTTCACAAAAAAAAACAGTTTTATATCTTTATGTTTGAAGCCTGAAATGTGGCAAAAGGTCGCAAAGTTCAAGGGGGCCGAATACTTTCGCAAGGCACTGTATTACAGTATACTATAGTCCGTAAAAACACTATAGTATTATTTTTTTTTAAATCATTTTATTTTATTTAACCTTTATTTAATTAGGCAAGTCAGTTAAGAACAAATTCTTATTTACAATAACGGCCTACCCTGGCCAAACCCGGACGACGCTGGGACAATTGTGAGCCGCCCTATGGACTCCCAATCACGGCCGGATGTGATACAGCCTGGATGTGGGCTTCATGTTGGTAGCCACGGACAAACATACCTGATTTAATTAATCGAGGGCTTGATGATTAGTTGACAAGTTGAACCAGGTGTGCTTGTCCAGGGCTACAATAAAAATGCGTGCCTTTGGGGGTAATGGAGGACTGGAGTTGGAAAACATTGACCTAGAAGATAGAGAAGTTCTCTGCTGCCCATCTCTCGTTCTCTCTCTCCCTCACTATCCTTCTAGTCTGATAAGCCCAGGCAGTTAGACCCCCCCACCTCCACCTCCACCTCCCTCCTTCTCTCTCTCCGAAACCTCTCCAACATTTCACCCATCCGCTGCTTCCTCCACAATAAATCTCTACCCAAATCCCACTTAAACCCGCATCAGCAGCTGTCCTTTAAACTCCATTATCTACAATTACTTCAGCATTAGGGATCCAGAGCACACCTGCCCTCACATAAAAGCACTAGCACCTAAAAATATTAATCCTGCCCAAAAGGGATTTGTGTTTTTCCTGTGGAGCAGCTGCCCTCTGGGTGAGGCTTGTGAACTAACCGCCAGGGCTGCACTGTGGATTAGTGCTACTGATTGGACAGGCTGTGGTGTGTGGGTCGGAGTGTGTGTGTGTGTGTGTGTGTGTGTGTGTGTGTGTGTGTGTGTGTGTGTGTGTGTGTGTGTGTGTGTGTGTGTGTGTGTGTGTGTGTGTGTGTGTGTGTGTGTGGGTCGGAGTGTGTGTGTGTGTGTGTGTGTGTGTGTGTGTGTGTGGGTCGGAGTGTGTGTGTGTGTGTGTGTGTGTGTCTGTGTCTGTGTGTATGTGTGTGTGTGTGTGTGTGTGTGTTTATGGGCTGTGGAGGATCATCAAACTCAACTCAGGGTGAGAGGTAGACACTCAGACAGACTGGGTGATTGGAGTGGCGTGGTGAACTGTGCAGGTGGAACATCCTAGATCTGACCTAATGGGTGTTTTTTTTGTGTGTGTGTGTGTGTGTGCCTGTGAATGTGAGTTTTTGAGAGAGAGAGCGAGAGAGAGAGAGAGAGAGAGAGAGTGTGTTTGTGTATTCGAAAATGTGTCTGTGTGCTTGCATGATGTCTGTCTGTCTGTGTGAGTTGTGTTGAATGCCGTTGGCTGGGTGATATGAAGGATAGATCGTGGAGGGAGGGATACTGGTGTAGCCTGGGCTCAGCTGCAGGTAGTGGCGCTGATCTGTTCTGATTGACAGTGATGGCAGATAAGGAGCTGTGGAGAGGGAATGTGAGCAGAGGTGTGGACTGAGATAAGGCTCAGATTAGCAGGCCACAACATCACACAGAGAGAGAAAGAGAGAGAGAGAGAGGAAAAGAGGGGGAGGAAGGGAGAGAGAGCGATGGAGGGAGAGAGAGGGGGGTGAGATAGAGACCAGGAGTGAGAGAGAGAGAAAGAGAGAGAGAGAGAGCGAGAGAGAGAGAGGGAGGGGGAGAAAGAGTGAGTCAGAGCAGAGAGAGCCCAACATAGAGGGGGAAATTGGGGGAAACACTGACACGGTAAAGTATTGGCATAGAGATAGATATGGTGACCACAGGAGGTTGGTGACGCCTTACTTAGGGAGGACGGGCTCGTGGTAATGGCTGGAGCGGTATAAGTGGAATGGTATCAAATACATCAAACACATGTTTGACAGGTGTTTGATACCACTCCATTTGCTCTATTATGAGCCGTCCTCCCCTCAGCAGCCTCCTGTGATGGTGACAGTGGGAAACCATGCCTGATGTGTTTCTGTGTGTGTGTGCGTCCAAGTGCATGCGTGTGTGTGTTCATCCGAGCGTGTCACAACATATTCACACACCCCAGTGAGAGGGGGACGATGAGGAGGCCAGCTAATCAGCTCATAATCCCATGCAGCTAGGGTTTCCACGGCAACCGGCCTGCACATTCATGCGTGGAAAACACCCTCTCTTTCTTTCTCTTGTTCTATCTTTCTCTTTCTCGTTCTCTTTTTCTTGTTCTCTCTTCCTCTCTTTCTCTCTCTCGCCCCTTTCTCCCTTTCTCTCTCTCTTTCTCTCTCTCTCTCTGTTTCTCTCACGGCCTCCCCCCTCTCCGTCTCTCTCCCCCCCGTCTCGTTGTCGATCTCATGGTAGGGAGCAGAGGGTTGTGTATTTGCACAGCGATGTTGTAGGCCCTGATGATCTCTCTGTAGGAGATGAATCCGTGGTCAGACCTGTAGCCTCCCTGCTCTGCTGGAGTCGGCCTCACTCTGTGTGTGTGCCTGTGTTGCACTGTATAGGCCTGTGGTTCTACGAACGTCTCCGTGTGGATCTGTATATGTGCCTCCTCTCTCTTCTCTGTCTGTGCTGAGCTGTAGAGTGTAGACTCTTTGGTTTGTAGCCATCTGTAAATAACACACAACTCACTGGTTCCATTTGTTCCACTCCTGGCGTACTGCTTGCTCCCTCCTCTCCCCAGCCGAGCGTAAAAAAAAACATGCAGCCTCTCCTAAAAACAAACATAGAAGCCCAGACGGTGCTCCTGGCATTTTGACTAGCCAGTATTCTTTTTGGCGAAAAAAATACATAACACATTATTACACACTACTCTACCATAACATATCTACAATACAAAATCAATATTACAGCAAAATAGAAATATTCTAGTTGTCACGTTCTGACCTTAGTTCCTTTGTTTTGTCTTTGTTTTAGTATGGTCAGGGTGTGAGTTGGGGTGGGCAGTCTATGTTTGTTTTTCTATGTTGTATTTTGCGTTTGGCCTGGTATGGTTCTCAATCAGAGGCAGGTGTCGTTAGTAATCATACTTAGGTAGCCTTTTCCCACCAGTGTTTCGTGGGTGATTATTTTCTGTTCTGTGTTTTGTATTTCACCGTTCAGGGCTGTTTCGTTTCATTCTCGTTGTTTTTTGTTCATATAATAAATACAATATGGACACTTACCACACTGCGCATTGGCCCTCTGATCCTTCTTACTACTCCTCCTCAGAAGAGGAGGACGAGAATTGTTACACAAATGTGTGTGCGTGTAGAGTGCGTGTGTTAGCATGTGTTTGCGAATGCTGCGTGTGTGTGTGTGTGTGTGTGTGTGTGTGTGTGTGTGTGTGTGTGTGTGTGTGTGTGTGTGTGTGTTTGTGTGTGTGTGTGTGTGTGTGTGTGTGTGTGTGTCTTCATAGTCCTCTCTTCCCTAAGGTGTCGTTTTATCTGGGGGTTTTCTGATTTCACTGCTTGACTGAGTTACATGATGTGGAATAGAGTTCTATGTAACTATGGCTCTATGTAGTACTGTGCATTTCCTGTAGTCTGTTTTGGACTTGGGGACTGTGAAGAGACCTCTGGTGGCATGTCTTGTGGGGTATGCATGGGTGTCTGAGCTGTGCAATAGTCGCTTAAACAGACATCTCGTGATTTCAACCTGTCAATACCTCTCACAAAGACAAGCAGTGATGCAGTCAATGTCCTCCACCCTGAGCCAGGAGAGGTTGACATGCATATTATCAATGCTGGCTCTCCGTGCCAGCTGTGCTGCTCTGTTCTGAGCCAATTGTAATCCGACTACGTCCCTCTTTGTGGCACTTGACTATATGACTGGACAGTAGTCCAGTTGCGACAAAACTAGGGCATGTAGGACTTGTGAGGTTGATAGAGAAGTCAAGACAGACCTCTCCCCATTTTAGCTACCGTTGCGTCAATCAATATGTTTTGACTATGACAGTTACAACAAGTATGTTACAACAAGTAGTTTAGTCATCTCAACTTGCTCAATTTCCACCTTATTCATTACAATATTTAGTTGAGGTTTAGGGTTTAGTGAATGATTTGTCCCAAATACGTTTTCTGAAATATTTAGGACCAGCTTATTTCTTGGCACCCATTCTGAAACTGACTTTAGCTCTTTGTTAAGTGTTGCAGTGATTTCACTTGCTGTGGTAGCTGACATGTGCAGTGTTGAGTCATCAGCATAGATGGACACACAGGCTTTACTCAGTGCCAGTGGCAGGTCATCAGTAAAGATGGAAAATAGTAAGGGGCCTAGATAGCTGCCATGGGGAATGTCTGACTCTACCTGGATTACGTCGGAGAGGCTTCCATTAAAGAACACCCTCTGTGTTCTGTTAGACAAGTACCTCTTTGAAAGTAGTATTTGTCTTTCTGTCCATCAGTCCATCTGTCCTTGTATGTCCTCCCTCTCTCCGTCTATTAGAGCAGGATTTCCCAAACTTTTTGTGTCGGGGACCCGTTTTGTGAGAGCAAATTCACCAGAGACCCCCTTCATAATATCATAACACAACTCCTACTTAAAGGGGCAGTGCAATTAAAAAGGGGCAGTGCATCCATTTTAAAAATATATTTCCACACTATGAGGTCGAAATAGCACTCTGAAATTGTGAAGAGTATGTTAATGCCCTTTTAGGGTACATTTCAGCCTGTTCGGGTGGGATGGAGTTTTTGGCCAGAGGCCATCACAATCTGATCTGATTATTCTGACCAATGACCAGTCATCTTTTATTTGCATATGCATCTTCCTACTTTGAATGGGTAAGCAGGTGATTTATTACATACAATGATGATTTAAAAATGAAATGTTAAAGACTGCATGGGGCTTTAAGAGGGCATGGGGCTTTAACTATCTATAAATGACTCCACATTTTGCCATGGGGCAGTGAGAACATTTTGCAGTATAAAGCTTAAATTACAGTGCATTTATGTTCAAGACAATATTTTGGGGGAATAAAAGAAGAATTGAGTTTTAAAAAATGTGTCATGGATAGAATACTGTGGATATCAATATCCCAGTGAGCCTCCCAGGCCCATAAATTGTGCAGAAATAATATTACATTGTATTGTACTTTGTCCATGGACCCCTTGTCCAAAATTCAGTTGTTTCTAACATCCGTTGTTTCTAAATGTAAAAATACTTCTGTTCCAGGGCACTCTCTCCACTTACTCACTGTTGGATTAATGGCCTGCCTATATTTACAGAGCAACACAACAACAGGCAATAGGTGGCCGGGCTCCGTAGGCACCACAGGGACAATCGATGGCTTTCATTAAATAAAATAGTGGAACATGAAAGACCCTGATAAATAGTCCAGCTATTTGGCCCCTAATTGCAGCCCTTTAAAACGTCTGTGTGATGATTGGAGCAGCTTCCTCTGAAGTCTCCTAGATCAAAGTGGAACAGAAAAGATTAAAAACAGTCTGTCAGTGACCCCGTCTTAACGACATGTCTCCGGCTCTGCCCTCTGCTCCGCCACTCCAGACAGACAACTCCAGCCTCCGCTGCCAGAGTGGGGACGGCCAGGCCAGGACAAAGTGAGGACAATCTATGGACCATTTGACAGACTAAATCAGACACAACACAGTCAGATAGACCTGTCAGTTGCCTGTCTGCCTGTCTGTGATTCAGTCTGTCTGTCTGCCTGTCTGGCTCTCTGTCTGCCTTTCTGCCTATAAACATGAGTGATTCCACTGATCCCCTAATACAGAGCCTGCTACTCATCATGATCTAGCTAGCTGTGCATACAGCTGTGCATACAGTTCTCAAACTTTTTATAGTCCCGTGCCCCTTTCAAACATTCAACCTCCAGCTGTGTACCCCCTCTAGCACCAGGGTCAGTTCACTCTCAAATGTAGTATTTTTGCCATCATTGTAAGCCTGCCATACACATACTATACGATACATTTATTTGTGTATTTTTTGTATTTTATTTCACCTTTATTTAACCAAGTAGGCTAGTTGAGAACAAGTTCTCATTTACAACTGCGACCTGGCCAAGATAAAGCATAGCAGTGTGAACAGACAACAACACAGAGCTACACATGGAGTAAACAATAAACAAGTCAATAACACAGTAGAAAAAAATAGTCTATATACATTGTGTGCAAAAGGCATGAGGAGGTAGGCAATAAATAGGCCATAGGAGCGAATAATTGCAATTTAGCAGATTAACACTGGAGTGATAAATTATCAGATGATCATGTGCAAGTAGAGATACTGGTGTGCAAAAGAGCAGAAAAGTAAATAAATAAAAACAGTATGGGGATGAGGTAGGTAAATTGGGTGGGCTATTTACAGATGGACTATGTACAGCTGCAGCGATCGGTTAGCTGCTCAGATAGCAGATGTTTAAAGTTGTTGAGGGAAATAAAAGTCTTCAACTTCAGTGATTTTTGCAATTCGTTCCAGTCACAGGCAGCAGAGAACTGGAAGGAAAGGCGGCCAAATGAGGTGTAGGCTTTAGGGATGATCAGTGAGATACACCTGCTGGAGCGCGTGTTACGGGTGGGTGTTGCCATCGTGAACAGTGAACTGAGATAAGGCGGAGCTTTACCTAGCATGGATTTGTAGATGACCTGGAGCCAGTGGGCCTGGCGACGAATATGTAGCGAGGGCCAGCCGACAAGAGCATACAGGTCGCAGTGGTGGGTGGTATAAGGTGCTTTAGTAACAAAAACGGATGGCACTGTGATAAACTGCATCTAGTTTGCTGAGTAGAGTTTTGGAAGCTATTTTGTAGATGACATCGCCGAAGTCGAGGATCGGTAGGATAGTCAGTTTTACTAGGGTAAGTTTGGCGGCGTGAGTGAAGGAAATAGAAGGCCGACTCTAGATTTGATTTTGGATTGGAGATGTTTGATATGAGTCTGGAAGGAGAGTTTACAGTCTAGCCAGACACCTAGGTACTTATAGATGTCCACATATTCTAGGTAGGAACCATCCAGGGTGGTGATGCTAGTCGGGCGTGCGGGTGCAGGCAGCGAACGGTTGAAAAGCATGCATTTGGTTTTACTAGCGTTTAAGAGCAGTTGGAGGCCACGGAAGGAGTGTTGTATGGCATCGAAGCTCGTTTGGAGGTTAGATAGCACAGTGTCCAAGGAAGGGCCAGAGGTATACAGAATGGTGTCGTCTGCGTAGAGGTGGATCAGGGAATCGCCCGCAGCAAGAGCAATATCATTGATATATACAGAGAAGAGAGTCTGCCCGAGAATTGAACCCTGTGGTACCCCCATAGAGACTGCCAGAGGACCGGACAACATGCCCTCCGATTTGACACACTGAACTCTGTCTGCAAAGTAGTTAGTGAACCAGACAAGGCAGTCATTAGAAAAACCGAGGCTTCTGAGTCTGCTGATAAGAATATGCTGATTGACAGAGTCGAAAGCCTTGGCCAGGTCGATGAAGACGGCTGCACAGTACTGTCTTTTATCAATGGCGGTTATGATATCGTTTAGTACCTTGAGCGTGGCTGAGGTGCACCCGTGACCGGCTCTGAAACCGGATTGCACAGCGGAGGGATTCGAGATGGTCAGTGATCTGTTTGTTGACTTGGCTTTCGAAGACCTTAGATAAGCAGGGCAGGATGGATATAGGTCTGTAACAGTTTGGGTCCATGGTGTCCGCGGCAGCTTTGCAATCCTTGGGGATCTCAGACGATACGAAAGAGAGGTTGAACAGGCTGGTAATAGGGGTTGGATAGTTTGGCGGCGGATAGTTTCAGAAATAGAGGGTCCAGATTGTCAAGCCCAGTTGATTTGTATGGGTCCAGGTTTTGCCGCTCTTTCAGAACATCTGCTATCTGGATTTGGGTAAAAGAGAAGCTGGGGAGGCGGAGCGGAGCTGTTGGCCGAGGTTGGAGTAGCCAGGAGGAAGGCATGGCCAGCCGTTGAGAAATGCTTGTTGAAGTTTTCGATTATCATGGATTTATTGGTGGTGACCGTGTTACCTAGCCTCAGTGCAGTGGGCAGCTGGGAGGAGGTGCTCTTGTTCTCCATGGACTTTACAGTGTCCCAGAACTTTTTGGAGTTAGAGCTACAGGATGCAAATTTCTGCTTGAAAAAGCTGGCCTTTGCTTTCCTGACTGACTGAGTGTATTGGTTCCTGACTTCCCTGAAAGTTGCATATCGCGGGGACTATTCGATGCTATTGCAGTCCGCCACAGGATGTTTTTGTGCTGGTCGAGAGCAGTCAGTTCTGCATTTTTTGAACAGAGCATGCTTATCTAAGATGGTGAGGAAGTTACTTTTAAAGAATGACCAGGCATCCTCAACTGACAGGATGAGGTCAATATCCATCCAGTATACCCGGGCCAGGTCAATTAGAAAGGCCTGCTCGCAGAAGTGTTTTAGGGAGCGTTTGACAGTGATTAGGGTTGGTCGTTTGACCGCGGACCCATAGCGGATACAGGCAATGAGACAGGTTATCGCTGAGATCCTGATTGAAGACAGCGGAGGTGTATTTGGAGGGCAAGTTGGTCAGGATAATGTCTATGAGGGTGCCCATGTTTACAGATTTAGGGTTGTACCTGGTGGGTTCCTTGAAGATTTGTGTGAGATTGAGGGCATCTAGCTTAGATTGTAGGACTGCCGGGGTGTTAAGCATATCCCAGTTTAGGTCACCTAACAAAACAAACACTGAAGCTAGATGGGGGGCGATCCATTCACAAATGGTGTCCAGGGCACAGCTGGGAGCTGAGGGGGGTCGGTAGCAGGCGGCAACAGTGAGAGACTTATTTCTGGAGAGATTCATTTTTAAAATTAGAAGTTCGAACTGTTTGGATATGGACCTGGAAAGTATGACATTACTTTGCAGGCTATCTCTGCAGTATAATGCAACTCCTCCCCCTTTGGCAGTTCTATCTTGACGGAAAATGTTATAGTTGGGTATGGAAATCTCCGAATTTTTGGTGGACTTCCTAAGCCAGGATTCAGACACGGCGAGGACATCAGGGTTGGCAGAGTGTGCTAAAGCAGTGAATAAAACAAACTTAGGGAGGAGGCTTCTGATGTTGACATGCATGAAACCAAGGCTTTTTCGATCACAGAAGTCAACAAATGAGGGTGCCTGGGGACATGCAGGGCCTGGGTTTACCTCCACATCACCGGAGGAACAGAGAAGGAGTAGGATGAGGGTGCGGCTAAAGACTATCAAAACTGGTCATCTAGAGCGTTGGGGACAAAGACTAAAAGGAGCAGATTTCTGGGCGTGGTAGAATATATTCAGGGCATAATGTGCAGACAGGGGTATGGTGGGGTGCGGGTACAGCGGAGGTAAGCCCAGGCACTGGGTGATGATAAGAGAGGTTGTATCTCTGGACATGCTGGTTATAATGGGTGAGGTCACCGCATGTGTGGGAGGTGGGACAAAGGAGGCATCAAAGGTATGAAGAGTGGAACTAGGGGCTCCATTGTAAACTAAAACAATGATAACTAACCTGAACAACAGTATACAAGGCATATTGACATTTGAGAGAGACATACAGCAAGGCACAAAGTAATCGCAGGTGTTGATTGGGAGAGCTAGCTAAATCAACAGGTGAGACAGCAACAGCTAATCAGCTAACACAACAACAGCAGGTAAAACGGCGATGACTAGGCAGAGAGGGTCGGATTAACTACACACAGAGCCTGAGTTCGTGGCTGGGACCGACAGATAAAAAATAAATAAACAGAATGGAGTACCTTGATTAATGGACAGTCCAGCAGGCCCCAGCTATGTAGCCAAGTGATCATAGTGTCCAGGGGGCAGCAATAGATGGAACAGGGAAGCCGCCACTATGCTAGCACGCGGGCAACACAGCGTTTAAAATTAGTAGCCCGGGGCTAGTAGGAGCGTCTGCTCTGACGGAGGCCGGTTGAAAGCACAGCGGATGGAGTATTCGTCGGCAGACCAGTCGTGATGGTGCGGTGGGCCGCCGTGTCCACAGAGAATCCAAGCCAGATGGCGAAAGAGGTATTGTAGAATTTAGTTTGCTAGCCGGGAGATGCGCCTGGCTCACGGCTAACTGGTGCTAGCTTTGTGGCAGTGGCGTTAACCACTATAGCCAATCGGTAGCAGCGGTGATCCGGTGCCAAGGTCCAGAGTTTACAGCAAGGATCCGGTGAAGTATTGGGCTCTAGCCGTGTATGAGTGGGGTTTGAGTGAACAGCTTAGTAGGTCAGGAGGTGGGCCTCAGGGATAGCTTCGGTACTGGGTGCCACGGTGAGTGCAAGCTAGATGTGAAGATCAGAAGTAGTGGTACAGGGAATCCGGCATTGTTGTGGAGAGACAGTCCGACACGGGTAGACTGGCGAGTATTATCCAGGCTAAAAACAGGGCTGGTATCTGTGCAGAAGGTAAAAGCCGCTAGCAGTGGCTAACAATGACTAAATAGCTTGTAGCTAATTATCTGGTTAGCTTCTGGTGGTTCTTGAATGTGTTCTAAAATAAAAAATAATAGCGATTCCGTATCACATTGGGTGAGGCAGGTTACCGGAAGGTATAATCGAATAAAAAATCGAAAAGAGATTGAAAATAAAATTGAAATATACAAAAAATACGAAAAATACAAAAGTATACGAGAGGACGAACAAAAACACGTCTTCACCGCTACGCCCTCTTGGAATGAGTACGTATTAAACATAAGAGTGAGTGTGAGTTTTTGTCACAACCCGACTCGTGGGAAGTGACAAAGAGCTCTTATTGGACCAGGGCACAAATAATAATAATATAATAATAAAACATTTAGCTCTTTATTTAACCATCTTACATATAAAACTTTATTAGTTCATCGAAAATTGTGAATAACTCACCACAGGTTAATGAGAAGGGTGTGCTTGAAACGATGCACATAACTCTGCAAGGTGAGTTGTATTGAAGAGAGTTGTATTGTCTCGGTCTTAAATCATTTTCCACACACAGTCTGTGCCTGTATTTAGTTTTCATGCTAGTGAAGGCTGAGAATCCACTCTCACATAAGTACGTGGTTGCAAAGGGCATCAGTGTCTTAACAGCATGATTTGCCAAGGCAGGATACTCTGAGTGCAGCCCAATCCAGAAATGTGGCAGTGGGTTCTGATTAAATTACATTTTCACAGAACCGCTTGTTGCAATTTCGATGAGGCTCTCTTGTTTAGATATCGGTAAGTGGACTGGAGTCAGGGAATGAAAGGGATAACAAATCCAGTTGTTTGTGTCATCCGTTTCGGTAAAGTACCTGTGTAATTGCGCACCCAACTCACTCAGGTAACTCACTCAGGTATATCACATTTGGTATTGTCCATAAGCTTGAGTTCATTTGCACACAAAAAAAATCATATAATGATGGAAAGACCTGTGTGTTGTCCTTGGTAATGCAGACAGAAGAGCTCCAACTTCTTAATCGTAACCTCAATTTTGTCTCACATTGAATATAGTTGCGGAGAGTACCTGTAATCCTAGATTCAGATCAAAACATCATCCAGATAGGCCAGTCGTGTGAGAATCTCGTCATCGTGCAAGCGGTGAGACAAGTGAAAATGATGGTCAGTAAAGAAAACTTTAAGCTCGTCTCTCAATTTAAAAGAACATGTCAATACCTTGCCCCTTGATAACCAGCGCACTTCTGTATGTTGTAAAAGTGTTGCATGGTCGCTGCCCATATCATTGCATAGTGCAGAAAATACACGAGAGTTCAGGGGCCTTGCTTTAACAAAGTTAACCATTTTCAGTCCAAAAACGTATTTCAAACTGTCAGACATTCCTTTGGCAGCAAAAGCCTCTTGGTGGATGCTGCAGTGTACCCAAGTGGCGTCGGGAGCGACTGCTTGCAGGCACATTACTACTACACTATGTCTCCTTGTCATGGCTTTTGCGCCATCAGTACAGATACCTACACATCTTGACCACCAAGTCCATTTGATGTCACAATGCTGTCCAGTACTTAAAAAAATATCCTCTCCTGTTGTCCTGGTTTCCAGTGGTTTGCAGAAGAGGATGTCTTCCTTAATTGACCCCCCATAAACGTAACGGACATATACCAGTTGACTCATCCAGTTGTAACGCATAAAATTCACTGGCTTGTATGCGAAGCAGTAATTGTTTCAAAACATCTCCTGCCATGTCACTGATGCGACCTGAAACAGTGTTGTTTGATGAAGGCATTGTCTGTATAGTTTTTTTGGCCTTTTCCCCCAGCATTGTCAAAGCCATATCCGCGGCAGCAGGAATAATTAAGTCCTCCACAGTAGCATGTGGCTTGCCTGTCCTAGACACTCGGTAGTTCACCATATAAGACGCATCTAGCCCCATCTTATTTATGGTATCTGGTATCTATACATTTCTTACTACTCGAAAGTCGTCTTTATTCTCGCGTCTCACGTCCTGACCTTAGTTCCTTTTTATGTCTCTATTTTGGTTTGGTCAGGGCGTGAGTTGGGGTGGGCATTCTATGTTTTTCATTCTATGTTTTGTTCTGTGTGTTGAATTTCTATGTGTTTGGCCTGCTATGGTTCCCAAACAGAGGCAGCTGTCAATCGTTGTCTCTGATTGAGAACCATACTTAGGTAGCCTGTTCCCACCTGTGTTTGTGGGTAGCTGTTTTCTGTTTTGTACCTTGCAGAACTGTTTGCTGTTTTTGTTCAAGTGGCCATATTTATTAAACGTATTATGAATACTTACCACGCTGCACCTTGGTCCTCATCTCCTTCTCCCGACGACATTCGTTACACCATGACTTATTTTTCAAATTGGCATGTTTGTTTCTAAATGTCTGTTCAAGAGTGAAGGTTTCATCCAGTTGTGTGAGAGTACTTTTTCACATAGAACACACTGTCGCTGAGGAAAGGCACTACTCCCAATATAAGTGAACCCCAAATTAATGTAGTTCTCATCATATTTGCGTCTCTTCGATGGTCCAACGTCCCTGTCTGTTGTTCGGTGCTTTCCCAGGTAAGGGGGGCAGTAGCTCTTCGGCTGCATCAGATTCACAACTGTCAGTGTCCATGCTAGCTGGGCTAACAACAAATGTAGAATTCTTGATGCTAGCATTGGATGTGTTCGTGGAAGCAGATCAACTTGTGTCGTGGACAGGTGCAGGTGTAGTATTGCTGGTAGTAGCAGTACTGCCAGTAGAGCTGGTATGTGTCTATGGACACGGGCCTTACTAAACGGACTGTTTGAAAATGCGAACAATTATTATTATTTTATTTACAGATGTGAATCCCATTTTTATTTGGCGTACCCGACGACATTACGCCTACCCCAGGTTGGGAATACCTGCTCTAGAAGGATGGATGTGTTTCACAGACACAATAAATGTCTGTGTTAAAGTTAGAGGAAGGAGGCTGCTCCCCCCGGTTCCCCCTTTCTCCCCCCTGCTCCCCCCTGCTCCCTGGCCTGTGATCTGTGTGAGGAGAGGAGGGGTGCAGCGGTGGGTGATAGAGATGGATGGAGGTTAGATGGGGAGGTGCGATTAAGACGGAGGGGATAGCTAGCGCCTCTGTCCCTTGACACAGAGGGATGTTTAATCAGCTCGCTGAACCCACGGCCTGAGGTCACCCCGGGACACTCATTATACCTGATGGAGCTACTGGACCATGACGAATGAGTGCAATCTTTACTCTGTTCATCCATCACTCAAAACACACACTAGCACGCACATAATCACCTACACACCCCTACACCTACCAACAGGGTATACTGTATGTACGAAAACACTTATGCCCAGTCAATGTATTATCATACACACACACACACACACACACACACACACACACACACACACACACACACACACACACACACACAGTCTCGTGTTTGTGGTCAGGGCTGGTAGATAAGTCATTGTTGGGTTGGAGCCAGGAATCTCCAGGAAAGATGTGTCTCCAGTTTGATAAAGTCAGCCAAAGGAAATGTTTAAAATATAGCAGTAGGGCAATTTAACCAAATAAATGTATCATTCCAGATGTACCACTGCATTTACAGTCAATATTCTGAAGGTCCACCTTTAAATACATTAATAAAACGAAACATATTGTTTCATCAATACTGTCTGCCAACTGAATATAACGATTACTCCTCCCAGGGCCAAAATGATAGGAGTCGGGAAAAAGTTGATATGACTGCTGTGTCTCCTGGTGGAGGATATGAATGTTTACCGAAGCTGAGCACACAACTCCGCCTACGTCTGTCTGTCTCGCAACCTACAGTTAAGCAGTGGAGATTTATTACCATGCAAATGACAACCCACGGTGTATGCCAGGCAGTTAATTACATGCCAACCTATCAGAGGAGCTACATGACTAAATAGATTTGGCCATGGCAGATTATGGCTGAGCTGGGGCTGAAGTAGAGATGAAGAGAGAGAGAGAGAGAGAGAGAGAGAGAGAGCTGGCTGTTTGTATTGGTCGCAAGGCAGAGCCTGGTGATGCATCAGTAATGGTGATGGGGCCATCCAGAGCCTGCCTGCCTGCCTGTCTGCCTGTCTGTCTGTCTGTCTGTCTGTCTGTCTGTCTGTCTGTCTGTCTGTCTAGATGGGCTGGACACACACTGGGCTGAGACACAGTGGGAGGGAGGTCATCAGAATGACTAGACTGCTAGGGCCATGATGTTCCATGCTGTTTGCTCTAATGCTAGTCTAGGAAGTGTGAGACTAGAAAGTTGTAGCTGTATATCAAACCCAATGCTCTACCAGCCTAAAATATTAAACCTATGTCTCTTTCTTATTGAATTTGTGGTTAATATGAGAAATACTGACAAGAGCCCACTCTGGAAATGTGATGTACTTGTAGAATATATTGTTCCAAAAAAATATCTAAAATGAACAAATTGTTCATGTTGAATAAATGAAGGTAAAAAAATGTGTATTTCAGAATCAAGAAGTACTCCATGTGTTAGAGCCCACTGTAATGACACCAGGATGTTTTCTGTGTGTACTGATCATAGGGTCTGACAGGAAGCATATATATGTCTGAAAGGGCCTAAAATTGCCACTAAAATGGCCATGATTTCCTCACAAATGGTTTGTGATACAAATATAAAAAAAAACATGTCAAACATCCTTTCACCCAATGACGTTTCTATGAGAGAATTGCCAGAACAATCTGAGATATCAAACATATTCCAGCGCTTCGCTGGTTTGGAATCACCCTATTCATCTTTCCCTCTTGTTCTATTTCTCCTGCAAACCAGACCAACACATGTATATTCATTACTGACCTCCGAGAGCCTTAACCAGGACAGAGGTGTGAACCTGACGGCCAATAACTTGGCATTGTACTGTACAACAGATGAAGATGTGACACTTTCTCAATGAGTTGTTTTGTGTGTTAAAATATGAGAGGGAATGAACGCAGGTACACAACTTCTAGCACTGTCTGGAATGACCATTGATTCTTTGTTAACTGCGCTGTAGTCTGCCAACTGTCCTTAGAGCAGTGACTTGTGTTGGAGATCAACTATAACCACATCTGAAGGGACATTAGCTGTTGTCCTGGTTCAGATACAGGAGGTGAGGCAAGCAGTGTGTGCCAGGTCTTTGTTCACAGTGTGTATTGATTTGCTACCCTGTGTGTTTCTGTATGTAAGGGGGAAAGGAGTGTGTGTAAGAGAGTGTGTACTTGCATGTGTGTATAAAAGGAGACAGATAGATAAAGCGAGTACATCTATGAGAGTGAAAGAAAGAGACGTGTGTGTGTGTGTGTGTGTGTGTGTGTGTGTGTGTGTGTGTGTGTGTGTGTGCATGCCTTTGTGTGTGTCTTGATGATAGAGCCAGGGCTGTTGTGTTGTGTTGCTGGCTGTTTTTGCGTGCCTGTCGGGGCCCAGGGGCCGGCCACCACAGAGACAGGGGGTCTAATGAGGATGTATGGCTGCTTCACCCTCCATCTGCAGACATTTTTACACCGTCTTTCAGACCCTGCCTTCTGCCGCTCCCCCACTCCCACCAGCACCCCCCACCACCACCACCTCCCCACCACTACCTCACCTCTTGGTGTCTCGGCGAAGCTGGGCTTCTTAAAAAAAAAAGCTGCCATACCGCGACCATTACAGCATTTTCCAGAACTGACAAGTTATGGTCGTGCTCAGAATCCCGAGTGGAGCAGAGCACAGCAAAGCGGGCCTAGCGCTCCTTGCTGATCCTGAGCGTCTGTAATGGAAGTAAAGCCTTTATCTGGGTTCTAAGCCTCCCTGGCTCTATCTCTCCCCTACCCCTGAGTTATTTATACCCAGCCCAGCTCCAACCACTGAAGCATGCCAAATACCTTATTATCATTTCTTTGTGTAGCTGATTAATTAGGAGATACTTGTAGTGTTTTTTTTAAATCGTTCATCACCCTGGTCTTGTTTTTTCTGTTCTGCAACACTAAAAATGGGGCTGGGGAGAGAGGCTGGGGCTGGGGACAGAGGCTGGGGCTGGGGAGAGAAACAGGCTGGGGAGAGAGGCTGGGGCTGGGGACAGAGGCTGGGGCGTGGCTGGGGCTTGGGAGAGAGATGGGCTGGGGAGAGAGTCTGGGGCTGGGGAGAGAGGGTGTGACTGGGGACAGAGGCTGGGGCTGGGGAGAGAAACAGGCTGGGGAGAGAGGCTGGGGCTGGGGAGAGAAACAGGCTGGGGAGAGAGGCTGGGGCTTGGGAGAGAGATGGGCTGGGGAGAGAGGCTGGGGCTGGGGAGAGAGGCTGGGGCTGCGGAGAGAAACAGGCTGTGGAGAGAGGCTGGGGCTGGGGACAGAGGCTGGGGCGTGGCTGGGGCTTGGGAGAGAGATGGGCTGGGGAGAGAGTCTGGGGCTGGGGAGAGAGGGTGTGACTGGGGACAGAGGCTGGGGCTGGGGAGAGAAACAGGCTGGGGAGAGAGGCTGGGGCTGGGGAGAGAAACAGGCTGGGGAGAGAGGCTGGGGCTTGGGAGAGAGATGGGCTGGGGAGAGAGGCTGGGGCTGGGGAGAGAGGCTGGGGCTGCGGAGAGAAACAGGCTGTGGAGAGAGGCTGGGGCTGGGGACAGAGGCTGGGGCTGGGGAGAGAAACAGGCTGGGGACAGAGGCTGGGGCTGGGGACAGAGGCTGGGGCTGGGGAGAGAGACTGGGGCTGGGGAGAGAGGCTGGGGCTGGGGACAGAGGCTGGGGCTGGGGACAGAGGCTGGGGCGAGGCTGGGGCTTGGGAGAGAGATGGGCTGGGGAGAGTGTGGGGCTGGGGAGAGAGGGTGGGGCTGGGGAGAGGGGCTTGAGCTGGGGAGAGAGACTGGGGCTGCGGAGAGAGACTGGGGCTGCGGAGAGAGGCTGGGATTGGGTAGAGAAGCTGGGGAGAAAGGCTGGGGCTGGGGAGGTAGGCTGGGGCTGGGGAGAGAGGCTGGGGCCGCGGAGAGATGCTGGGGCTGGGGAGAGTCTGGGGCTGTGGAGAGAGTCTGGGATTGGGTAGAGAAGCTGGGGAGAAAGGCTGGGGCTGGGGAGGTAGGCTGGGGCTGCGGAGAGAGTCTGGGATTGGGTAGAGAAGCTGGGGAGAGAGGCTGGGGCTGGAGAGAGAGGCTTGGGGTGGGGAGAAAGGCTTGGGCTGTAGAGAGAGGCTGGGGTTGGGAGAGAGGATGGGTCTGGGGATTGGGAGAGAGGCTGGGACTGGGGAGAGGGGAGAGGGGCTGGGACTGGGGATTGGGAGAGAGGTTGGGACTGGGGAGAGAGGCTGGTGCTGGGTGTCACTAGGTGTCAGCACCGGCAGGAGGTTAAGTGAGAAGAAAAACTAAGGCAGTCAGATATCACTCACAAACCTTGGAAAACCTAATGTGATTTTATTCAAGAGCCTGACTCTGACACTGGCTCCACGACAGCAGTATCCCCAGCTGTGGCCCTCAGCCCTGGGCTGACTGGCTGGCTGATGATGTCATCTCTCAGTGCCAGCCAGCCCTCAGCAGAATGAGGGGTCAGCGTGTTGCATCAGCCTCAGCTACACACACACACACACACACACACACACACACACACACACACACACACACACACACACACACACACACACACACACACACACACACACACACACACACACACACACACATTGCTCTATCCAGTCCTGGAAGAGGGACACAAAAGCAGGAGAACAGACGCTCTGCTTTCCTGGGGCTTTTCATAGATGCCAGTGTGAATCAAATAATATCAGCATGCGCAACTGAAATACTCAGCCGATAATGCAATGTTCGCCTGCCCAGACACACACACACACACACACACACACACACACACACACACACACACACACACACACACACACAGCTTAGCCCCTGTGGCTATCCTAAAGAGACAGAGCCTTGCAGGAATGATTAAGCCGTGTCAGGCCATCCTGCCGAACTCTGACCTCCTGCCTGCGTCGGTCGTTGCCTAACTGTAGCAGCTTCACACACTCTGGCCCCCACTCCCTGCTCCACACACCCTGGCCCCCACTCCCTGCTCCACACACCCTGGCCCCCACTCCCTGCTCCACACACCCTGGCCCCCACTCCCTGCTCCACACACCTTGGCCCCCACTGCCTGCTCCACACACCCTGGCCCCCACTCCCTGCTCCACACACCCTGCCCCCCACTGCCTGCTCCACACACCTTGGCCCCCACTGCCTGCTCCACACATCCTTGCCCCCACTCCCTGCTCCACACATCCTGGCCCCCACTCCCTGCTCCACACACCCTGGCCCCCACTCCCTGCTCCACACACCTTGGCCCCCACTCCCTGCTCCACACACCTTGGCCCCCACTGCCTGCTCCACACACCCTGGCCCCCACTGCCTGCTCCACACACCCTGGCCCCCACTCCCTGCTCCACTGGCCCCCACTGCTTAAACAGCTCTTCACAAGAGAAACAGAGAATCAGCTCTTCACAAGAGAAGCACAGGCCAAGAAAAAGCAGTTCTATCTCTCTCTCGCTCCTGTTTAAAATAAAACATGGCATAGAAAGCTTAATCCGCTCCATGTCCTCCCCTCCTCTCCTCCTGGGTTGTCATTGATGCGGATCTGGCTGCTGATGGGCCAGAGACCCCTGCCCTTGAGCAGAGGTGGGGGTGGGGATAGGGGGAGCAGTGCACCCGTGCCCTCAAGGTCTGATTAAAATTAGAACGTGGCAGAAGTATTAAAATGACATTAAAGGAAGGAGTGGAGCGGGCCGTGCGGCCAGGTAGGCTGGCACGTCTCAGCCCAGATGACTCCCAATCCTCCACCAATTATCAAGTTGTCATCTATGCAGAGCAGGTACACTCCCCCTGCTCATCCAATCAGGACCAGCTCTAGTCATTACACTGTGTGCCCCCGGGGAGGGGAGAGGACAAGGGATCAGGCCCCTCAACCACTGGGGCTGCCATTGGTACTGCACATCACATACACACACATGACAACCCAACACATACCCCACATGTCACTCTGGATCTAGCCACCCACAACCCCTCTATTCAGTCAAACAGCAGCACATCAAGAAGCCTGTATTTTCATGGCTGGGCATAGTGTACTTGGATAGATCTTTGGAAAAGATGTGCCGATGTATAGGCATAGCAGGCTGTAGTCTGGAATGTATAGTAGCCAGAAGGGCTGTGTCTGATGAGTTAATGTGTCAAGTTTGATGGACTGGGAGGGCAGTGAACTTAAAGACCAACTTGGCAACATGTTGATCCCAGGCTCAGCTGGAGCCTCATGGCTAGTGTCATGTCAATATCACACCTCCCCATCATCATCATCATCACATCATCATCATCATCACATCAGCTCCTGTCCCTGTTAGTCCCATTCCTACACTACTCTCTCGGCACTGCAGAACAGGAAGTCTGAAACATTGAGATATTTCAACATGATATCTGGGGCATCCATTTTATTGCAGGCCTGGAATTAAAACTTCATCCATTGGTGAAGGGGTTCTGTGAGTGCCGATAATTGCAGCGGTATTGCCTCGTGCAGGAGAGCCACGCTTTCACACAACGGCCCAGAAAGTCATTTCATTTTTCTGCCCATTACTTTTTTTTCTGAATCAAATTGATGTGGAGCCCGTGCTCGGAGGGGGTGGGGGGCATGCGCTGTAGGTTGGGGTGGTAGGTACAGATGAGTGGGGTTGATGGAGCCAGGGGAATTGAGAGAGAGAGAGAGAGAGAGAGAGAGAGAGAGAGAGAGAGAGAGAGAGACGGAGGCAGAGAAAGAGAAAGAGAAAGAGAAAGAAAGAGTTGATGGGGCTGTGAAAAAGTGCTCTGCTGGAGACGAGAGAGTGAAGTATGTCAGAGCTGTATGCCCCCACCCCCCACCCCTGTGCCCCGCCCTGTCCCCCGCCCTGTCCTTCCTCTCCTTCCTCCCCTTCCTCCCCTCTCCCCCACTGACAGTAATTTGACAGGCCCAGAGTTGACAGACTTGAAGGCGGTGGGGTAAGCGATTGTCAGGCTGGCAGAGTCAGGCAGCTGCTGACTGGCTGGGGAGCCAGGGTGTGATCGGAGAGCCATGATTGGCCAGGGGGATTGATGGAGAGATGAGCGGATGCTGTCGGTGTGGCGACACAACGTGGTAGATAGACAGACGGGGCTTTTAAAAGCCCAGGGGGCTCAGGCTCGGGGTTGAGCTGCCCCTCTGCTGGGTCTGTGGCAGTGGGAGGGCTCTGACAGGGCTAGCAGGCAGGCACCTCTCTGATTAATGCTCTGCAGACATGCAGACAGGCAGACAGGCAGGCAGACAGGCAGGCCAGAGCCAACTGCCAGGCAGAGATAGCTTACATCACACCTCAGCGTCCATACCAATACAGCTCCCATCACTGACCATGCTACTGAGAAATGTGTTGGTTGGACCACTGTTTTTCCCCTCGTAGTAGACAGAGGCAGGCAGGCTAAATACAGTGTAGCCAGCCAGCCATAAAGTCAGACAACTTCACAATGAAACTAACAGAATGAAAAAGTGATTTCTCTCCACAGTCTGAGCATGTATGCGCTAAACTCTGCAAAATAAATCAATCAATATAAACGAATGGAATACATTCCCATGACAGTAAGGAAAGGAAAAATAAAGTAGCGTGTCTCCTGTAGATGAAAGGCAGACGCAGGGCAAGACGTGCCAGCTAGACCAGGAGTCAGGGAGCACTCTTATGTAACCTGCAGATAGAGAGGTGGGCTCACACTGCCCAACATACACACACACACACACACACACACACACACACACACACACACACACACACACACACACACACACACACACACACACATACAAAAAAACACACACACACACACTCACACAAGCATATGCATACACACACACACACACACACACACACACACACACACACACACACACATACAAAAAAACACACACTCACACAAGCATATGCATACACACACACACACACACACACACACACACACACACACACACTCACACAAGCATATGCATACACACACATTTTCAATATTAACCTCACCGTCCTCACTCTTTCATTTTCTGTCTGTTTTATTTACACCTTTCCCTCTCCCTCTCTCCCTCCCTCTCTTTCAACTAGCAACACCTAGCTGTACTGTACCTATGGACACATCAGCAGGGCTTATGGGAAGGTTATTCCTGATTGTACCCTTGTGGGCTGACAATGGTGTAAATCTCCTAGGCGCTTTAAGCAGTAGCATATGCGAATGGAGAGAGAGAGAGAGAGAGAGGGAGAGAGAGAATATACACCTCTATATGCTCAGATCCTCCAGAGATAGACTGCTACTGCTGCATGTCTCACCCTGCACCTGCTGCTGCACACTAAACGGAGTTGAAGCCTATTTCCTCCTGTGTCTCTTAATCAACATTGAAACATCAACTGAGGCTAACTCATTTCAACCGAGGTGCCAGGGCTCCGTGTTAACATCTCACTGAGTGTTCGCCTGGGTAGAATTTCTATTTCTCCCAGCCCCACCCTACGGCTTGTTGCCAGTCAACTGTGTTCTCACAAATAAGACAGTGGGGACTGGAGAGACACAGACGGTGAGAAAAAAATCAATTTTAGTCAAACAAAGCAGTAGAGGAAACTGTAGAAAACTGAAAAATGCGAATGTATTTGATATGGGCTGTTTCGATTACTCTTCTCCCTCTCTCCCTCTCTCCCTCTCTCCAGCTCTTCCTCCTCTCTCTATACAGCCTAGTAGTATAATACTACGAGGAAATGGAGACACAATGATGTCCCAAATGAATTAGTAACTCAAACCAATCGTGTTCTCTGTACTTCTTCCTGCCTCTCGCTCGTCGTCTCCTCACAGTGGTCTTTCGTTCTTTAATGAGGACTTTGTGGTAATGGAGCCTTAACGAGGAGAGGGCCTCCCCGCCTCGCCCAGCATCTGGCCACTCTCTGCCTATTGGGTAGATTACAGAGCTCTGTAGCCCAGGCAGCACCTTGCAGTGCTCCCTCCAACAGACTGTTACTTCTGGCCTAATCCAGCCTGCAGAGACCACAGAGTCTCTCGCCTCTCAGGCCATATGCTCACCAAAACATCAATGGAGATGGGAGGGAGAGGAGCCACAGCTTGTGCTAGTGAGAGACTTCTTTCTTACTTTGGACACACACAGCTAGTCCAAAGTGTCTAAGTTCATCTTTTGGCAGGGGGACTGCACTGAGCATGAGCTGAGCAGCAGAATGAAGAAAGGAAGAGTCATTCCTGGCAGCAGATGGAGCCGTCAGCTCTTATTGTTCTCCAGTGCCAAGTCTGAAGAGGGCTTTTAAGCCACCAGGGCTAATCATACTGGAGTACACACACACACACACACACACACACACACACACACACACACACACACACACACACACACACACACACACACACACACACACACACACACACACACACACGGAGGAAAGAAGGGTGGGTGTCAGTCAATCAGTGTTCCTTTATTGTTATCTAACTGAAGACTAATGTTATAGGCATGTAGGGATTCTCTAAATAAGGTGTAAAGCCAATATCCAGTCATGGAGCTGCTTCTTTTCTCAACGTGATTGGACCATTGACTCCGACACCCACAACCCAGCAAACCCAGGTACTAATGCTGCCCCTCTTAGCCCTTTCACTATTGTCTCTTCTATTACAGCACCCTATCCTCCCACAAAGGCTAACAAAGCCACAGCAGCACTCCACTTCAGTCCCTATCACAGTCCCCCCTACTCAAAGTGTTAATCATCCTCCTGTTGTACTGTGATGACTGAGTGTTGGGTCCCTACCAGAGTCTATTAGCTTTCCCTGCTTCACTATTTGTTTGTGTCTAAACAATCAGGACACTCTGACTGTGAGGTCAGCAGTCGGAACGCAGGCTGTGTCAGCTCCCATTACGCCTACCCTTCACAGCATCTCTCTCTCTCTCTCTCTCTCACTCGCTCTCTGTCTCTCTCTCTCTCTCTCTCTCTCTCTCTCTCTCTCTCTCTCTCTCTCTCTCACTCGCTCTCTGTCTCTCTCTCTCTCTCTCTCTCTCTCTCTCTCTGCCTCCCTTCATTTTTTCAGAGTTTAGCATTCCTCTGCCCAGGAGGAAGAGATAGAAAGAGCTGGTTGAACCAGTCCCTGAATAGCCTTGGACAGCTGCAGTAAAGTGGGGGGTCAGTAGGATGTTTGAAAGACTGAAAGGTCAGGATGGTAAATTGCTTCTCTGTACATGAGTCTCAGTAGTCGTCCATTTTAATGTGTAGGATTAATTCCTCCCCCTGCCCTTTCTGCTCAATAATGAGGATGATTCTGTGTAATACGTAAGTGGATGATTTAAAAAAAAAAAAACATTCTCTGCATTTTACTCCAGTCTTAAAGGGGCAATCCGCAGTTGAAACAATAACAAAGTTACTCCCGCCACTGTTTCGGTAAAAAGCTGAGGTCTGGAGCTGGAGAAGTGAAATTCATAGACAGAGCTATGGATGCAAGAAGTGACCAAACATGATATCAAAAGTATACTTTTAAACAAGTTTTGAGGCTATGCAATGTTTGTTTCCATTTACATTCTTTACAGAGTAAAACAAGCATATATTTTGGGTGCTGATGGGGTACGAGAGTTATTGTATTCTTCAACAAACAATGGGTACATATCATTCATTTATAAGTCCAAAAATGGATATAGCAACTGTGAATTACCCCTTTAAGCACTTTGAAAGATCAGGTTCTTTGAACGGCAAGGGAAATGAAGATTTTTCTATAAAAAATACTGAAAAGAAATAGAACATGTGTGCCTCTGGGTGTATCTATATGTGTGTAGATGGAGCATGTTTATAGCACAGATGTGCGGATGTGTTCTTGCATATGTTTAACATAGATCTAGGAAAATAGACCAACGCCTCAGGTCAATCCTTTGCTGCAGATGCTCTCACAGGTTTCTGTTTCCATATTCTTCTTGTGAATTGCCAGAGCTGGTATCTGTGGTGGGCTGGTGGGCTTCATTTCTATATAATTGAATCCTAGCCCCTTCCTCGTCTTCGGCTGGATTTGGTTAAGCTGAAAGCCCTCCTTGACTGCTGTTACCTTGGTGCAGATTTGGTTACAGCTGTTACCACGGCAGCAGCGGAGCCCGGGCCCCGTCTCCGCGGATAACTCTCCTAATTACTGTGTTTATTGGAAATTAAAGATATACCAGCTAATGAAACGCGACAAACATTACCTCCGATGCGATGTCATTAATTCTAGCCCGTCTCCTGTCTCTCCCAGTGTGAAGAGGCCTGAGACGGGGAAGAGAGGGAGTAAAGGCATTAGCATAAATATGAATTTTAGTCAGCTGGAAAGCACTTGAATGAAGAAGAAAATAATGAAAAAGGTGTGTTTTCATTTCCCTCTATATTTTCAGGATCGTGGTAAATAAATAGATCATGGCAGGCAGGGCTGGGTGTGGTGGGGGAGAGAGGGGGGGGGGTGGGGGGTGGGACACAAAAACATTAAGAGCATCTCTTTGTATGTGCTGTAGAGTATGTATGGCCCTGATTAGTATGGCAGTGTCAGGCAAGGTGGCAGGGGGACAGTGAGGAAGAGCGGGGGGGGGGGGGGGGGGGGGGGTGCAGAGGGGGCATGATGGGGCAGTAGATGCTGTCATGTGCAGCCCATGTGGTCTGGGTTGGACCCCCTGTCTGTGACCCTGCTGTCTGCCCCCCCTCCCACGCCTCATCGACCCCCTGCCCAGGACAGGAAGGGGACAGGCTGGAGCTGGCATGTCACGCTACACCCTCAGGGCTTTCTGCACGGCCGCAGGGCTCCTGTTGGCATCGCCCACAATCTGGGGTTCTGATAAGCCCTGCCTTGTCCACCTCACCTCTGTGTAAAACCAACCAACCTGCCGACTCAGGTTCTCTGGCTTGTGTTGTCCTTCTTTTATGCCCAGACTTACTTCCTTTATGAGGGTTTTTAATGTGGTATTTGTGCTGCTGGCCGAGCTGAAGCTCAGAATGCCCTGCCCATCGACCCGCTGGGTCTCATCAGGAGAGGAGAGAGCACTGCATCTCCTCTGATTAAGGGTCATTACCTACCCTGCTATCTGCTAGACCAGGGGTTCATATAATGCCGTCGGGGGTACGCTAAATAAAAATATGGCAATTTCTTCTTATTTTTTCTCGCATTTTCAAACAGTCAATTTATATTTTGCAACTGGGCTATACATTTGGGTGAGGTTTTTTTCTCGCCCGAGTAGCCTCGTTTCACTGCTAAAAATAAAATTAAACCATCTAGTGTTCAGCGGAATAACAACACAATGTCAAATACAGGTAGCCTAGTCAAATAATTAACATCCAATCACATTAACCGTTACTCTCGTGGGAATTCCACTAACTGTCCGTATGTAGCCAAACGTAACTGCTGCTCATGTTGGTATCTGCACTGATGGCGCAAAAGCCATGACAGGGAGACATAGTGGAGTGATACGCGTGCAAGCAGTTTCTCCCGACACCATTTGGGTACACTGCAGCATCCACCGAGAGGCTCTTGCTGCCAAGGGAATGCCTGAGAGCTTGAAAAACTTTTTGGACCCTACGGGGAAAATGGTTAACTTTGTTAAAGCAAGGCTCGTGTATTTTCTGCACTATGCAATGATATGAGCAGCGACCATGTAACACTTTTACAACATACAAAAAGGGCAAAGTATTGACGTGTTTTTTTTAATTGAGAGACGAGCTTAAAGTTTTTGCTTGATGATGAGTTTCTCACACATCTGGCCCATCTGGGGGATGTTTTTTCTCGCCTGATCTGAACCTAGGATTACAGGGACTCTCCGCAACTATGTTCAATGTGTGTGACAAAATTGAGGCTATGATTAAGAAGTTGGAGCTCTTCTCTGTCTGCATTAACAAGGACAACACACAGGTCTTTCCATCATTGTATGATTTTTTTATGTGCAAAAGAACTCAAGCTTACGGACAATGTCAAATGTGATATAGTGAAGACCAGTGAGTTGGGTGCACAATTACACAGGTACTTTGCCGAATCGGATGACACAAACAACTGGATTTGTTATCCCTTTCATTCCCTGACTCCAGTCCACTTACCCATATCTAAACAAGAGAGCCTCATCGAAATTGTAACAAGAGGTTCTGTGAAAATGTTATTTAATCAGAACCCACTGCCACACTTCTGGATTGGGCTGCGCTCAGAGTATCCTGCCTTGGCAAATCACGCTGTTAAGACACTGATGCCCTTTGCAACCACGTACCTATGTGAGAGTGGATTCTCGGTCCTCACTAGCATGAAAACTAAATACAGGCACAGACTGTGTGTGGAAAATGATTTAAGACAGAGACTCTCTCCAATACAACTCACCTTGCAGAGTTATGTGCATCCTTTCAACCTGTGGTGAGGTATTCACAATTTTCAATGAACAAATAAGATGGCTAAATAAAGAGCAAAATGATTTATTATTATTATATTATTTGTGCCCTGGTCCAATAAGAGCTCATTGTCACTTCCCACGAGCCGGGTTGTGGCAAAAACTCACACTCATTCTTATGTTTAATAAATGTATCGTATAGTGTGTGTGTGGCAGGCTTACAATGATGGCAAAAAACAACATTTGAGAGTGCGCTGACCCTGGTGCTAGAGGGGGTACGCAGCTGGAGGTTGAATGTTTGAAGGGTTACGGGACTATAAAAGGTTTGGGAACCACTGTGTTAGACCAATGAGCAGGCTCTTCTCCTTTTGTGAGGAGCAGGAGAATAGAAATGAACTACAGAATAACTAACTGTGTCTGTCTGTCCTCTTGCTCTCTCCTCTGCTTTCGCTCTCCTGTCTCCTTCCAAATGAGCAGGCTTTTAATTTCCACTGCTGTCCATTTGCAGTAATGATCTTTCTGGTAGGAGTGGGTCGGAGATGACAAGCTGCTCTCCTCCTTGACTCGTCCGTTCAGCCTGGGATAACACCTGGAGGCTGGGGGCTTTAAAGGACAGCATTAACAAGCCCCTCCACTTAGCCCTCTCCCCCTCGTCCTCCTCATCCCTCGTCCTCTTCTTTCCTTACCTCAGGGCTCCTCGTCCTCCTCACCTTCCAGTCACACATTTAATGGGGGCCGTGCTCCATAGATGTACATATATACATAGACGTTAGGTTGGTAGATGTTGAACAGAGGAGACGTGAGAGAAAAACGAGCACCGATGTGGAGCTGTTGTTCGGTGTTTGTGCCTCCCCATCCCCAGAGAGAGGGGCACAGAGCAGAAAGCATCGCTCGGAGTGGACACAGGAACTCTGGGGACTCCCACTCTGCTCTGCTGCTCCACACCGCTTCCATGGAGAGTTGTGTTGTGAAGACGAAGAAGAAGAACTACGTTATCAGATCCGGCCCACTGAGAATTCACTTTCTACGACTTCATGTTTTTTTTATACAACTCTTTTTCTATTTTGAATGTGTGTTGATTGTAGTGCAAAAAGAACAGATCACATGACATGAGAGGAAGAACGGGGGATCTTTCTGTTCTGCAAAGACTTGTTTATTCCCACCAGAGTTCAAAGGTAGCTATGCATCAGAGTTGGGCTCTTTCTATGGTATTTCATCTTTATTTTTTATGTCTAATTCTACTCCCTGTAGAATGAGCTCTACAGCCACACTGTGTGTTAAGATGCCCAGCAGAACTGCCTTGTCTCAGTCCCAGCATCTGAAATTGGGCCCTATTCCACTGCACTGGGCCCTGGTTGAAAGTAGTGCACTGTATAGGGAATACGGCTATAATTCACTGGTCTCCCTCCCCACTATGGTGTCTGTGGGGCCAGCCTCCTCCTGTCACCTCCCACTCTGTTTTGTCCAACATATTGCATCTTGTCATGCACAAATGTCCTTTAAACACCTTGGAGCAGCACTGCAATATGATTAAGGCAGAGCAGAGGAAGTAGATCGCAGCTCTTGAGTGGGCGCCTGGCCTTTGCGCTGTCTACAGCTGCAGTGATGCAAGCAAACACATGATCAGCATCCCCGATATTAAAACACATGATCAGCATCCCCGATATTAAAACACATGATCAGCATCCCCGATATTAAAACACATGATCAGCATCCCCGATATTAAAACACACTGTTTGCGTCATCCCCCAGCGTCAACACCGGAGCCAACAGCAGGAAAAAAATACAAATAATAAGAGTGAAATCCAATTTGTTAAAGAAATAATTGGATTTACAAACATCTGAGAGAGATATGATTTATTTAATGAAGTCCTGTGATATTGGACCACATGTAAAAGATTAACGAACTGAAGTTCGGTAGTAAATCTCACGACAGAATTATTTAGAAAGTGGCGAAACAAATACATTATTAGGGGAGGCAAGGAGCCCCGTGGCATGGGGGCTGGAGGTTTTGACACATCTCTGCATGATAAAATCATCAGCTGATTGATGGTTTGGGAGCAGGGCCTGGTTAGAAAGAGAGCATTGGGATGCTGAGGGGCCTGTGGCCAGTCAGGCCTGTTGAAATCACAGCAGCATGTTCCCCGTCAGTCAGAAGCATGAATGAAAGCTCTCTATAAGCAGGGCAGGCCGCAGTGTCAGGACAGCCCTGAGGTATGGATGGGGATGAGGAGAGACAGGGAGAGACAGGGAGAGAGAGGGAGAGGGAGAGAGAGAGAGAGAGAGAGAGAGAGAGAGAGAGAGAGAGAGAGAGAGAGATGAGAGAGAGAGACAAAGAGAAAGGGGTGTGTAGAAACCCGTCTACTGCTCCCAGCCGTTCATCTCCCTTCCTCCACCCGGCATCCCTGGTTTGGTCCTAGAGGAACAGAGATTGTCATGGCCGTTCCATGTTTATAACCTAACTAACTAATGAAAGTTGTCTCCAGTGACTGCTGTCTCCTTCCAGACAATGATTAAAGCCCTTGTGCCTTTTGGATGGCCTGTGTGGGTATGATGGCAGATCACAGTGAGTGTGGAGACTGTGGAGACTATGGGGCCTGGCTCTCCATGCTTAAGGGATTAATCGGCTGTGTTGTAGGGAACATGCTCACCCCCTGTTGTGATTCTGGTGTTAGTGGCCTGAGGGATTGATTTTCACTCACTCTTCAATGGTATTCTGTCACTAGCAGAGCTGCGGTATGCATTACCCCCCTGTGTGCCATTTGATTTGGAGAGCTGAGGCCTGACAGTGTGCTGGGTGTCGTTGAGTTGTGGATGATGTGAAAAGTAGGGAGAGGCTCGGTGATGAGCGCTAAGAGTTGTGAGTGACCTCTGGAATGACAGGAGTGGGCCCTTCGCTGCTCCTCTCCTCAGGGTGACGGACATGGCATTCCCTCTGTCTCTTCTCCTTCCTCACTCCCTTCCTGCCTTCCTCTCAGGCTGTTTATTGGTGGTATGACCTATTTATTTTATCAGCGCTTCCCTATCCCGCCTCCAGGGCAACAGAGGCTGTGATGTGTCCATGATGTGGCTGTGATGTGAGGGACGTGATGGTTAAGATCTACTGTTCTCTGTCCTCTGGGTCTCTCTGCTAGAGGTCACCTCCTCCCCGCTGTTCTATACAGCCTCTCTCTCCCTCCTCCATAGTGCTCCCATGTGTCCCAGATGGAGATATAGCCTTCTCTTTGAAAGCGGGATCCTACTATATCCCTGTGCTCCCCACATCTCCCTATATCATCCCTCTCTACCTGGCCACACAGAGCGTATGAGATTGTGTGCATCCCAGAGCCCAGGCAGGGAGTCAGCGACAGGCAGAACGATGAGTCTCACTTTGTTAACACCGCATCACACCGCAGCCCCCTGTCCTGTCCGTGGCAGACTTTGGGAGGGTGATTTCTCAGCCTCCAGGTGTTTACCTGCAGGATACACATCCCTCCTGAGAAACACATCAGTGTCACCCATACCACTGGGCAGGAGCATCGCTCAGCGCCGAGATGAACCGTGCGGAGGGGAGATGAGAGAAGAGGACGGTGGGGCTGGTGGTGGCAAATAAACAGAGAGAATTGAGGGCATCGATGGCTTGTTCTCTGCGCTGGCTGCTTTGTGTTGCATCTCTCTCTCTCTCTCTCTCTCTCTCCCTCTCTCTCTCTCCCTCTCTCTCTCTCCCTCTCTCTCTGCTGGAGCCCAGGCTCATTATGTATGAAGGCATTGGCATCTCTCTCTGCATCCAGACAGGCATCTGCATCCTGTGCTATGCTGTGCTGTGCTGTGCTGTGAGAGATCCCTCCAGAGACTGCACAGAGAGAGAGCCATCAGATCCTCTGCAGCTAGGCCACTTTGAACACAAACTACCAAACCCCTCTCCCTCCCCCTTCCCCCATCTAAAGTCAGAGACAAAGAAAGAGGGGGAAAGGAAATTGAATGAGAATCCTGTGTGGCGCTGGCTGCTGCCGCTGCTGCAATGAGTAGATATGAATGTTTTTGTTCACTTATTTTGTCCTGATGTGGGGCTGGATGCCGCACAAGTTGCAAATGGAAGGGAATAATTGATGGGTATCTGCTTGTATCTGATGAACGCTATAGGTGTTACAAATGTGTCCCATTCCAGTGATCCATCCACGTTGTGTCACCGCAGTGATTTGTGGGAAAGGTCGTACGAGAAATGACTTTGGCTGATGCGAGGCCTGTCTGTGTGCGTGGGCTGATGGGGCGATGGGCTGGGGAGGCTGCTGCTGCTGGTGCAGGTGGCACTTCTGGAGGAGAGGGCTGATATATCATTTACCAAGGTCGTCCTCAATTAGGCTATTTGTTGAGCATAGCTGCACGAGGTTGGTTTAATCAACCGAGGAATGGAGACAACAACGACAAAAGAGGAAGTAAATTAGGCATGGCCGGGCCACACTCGCAGGCAGGCAGGCACACAGCAGCATGCTGGAGAAATGGTCCGTTTAGCTGGCCAGCCAACCCCCCTCCCCGAGACCCCCTCTTTCACTCTCAGTCTCTCTCTCTCTCTCTCTCTCACACTTCCTCCACATCTCTCTTTTCATTTCTTCCGTGACTTTCCAGAGCAGTTGAAATGACCTCATTGCATCACAACAGGGTAGACTTAGACAGGTCAATTATCCCAGATGGGGCACTATTAGTATATAAATGAATAAAGAATTTTGGGGAAAGTAAAGGCCTTGCCCATAACCATAATGGCATGGCTTACATTAAGCTAAAGCGGGCACTGCCGTGACAAAAAAAACAACATTTGTTTACGCTGATTAACCAGAGACCTTGAGGGGTGCTGAAACACCTGCTGATGAGTCCACGGGTCCAGCCCTCCAGGAAACGACTTAATGCTGTGTTAGTAGTGGAGAAATCAGCAACCATTCAGGTTAATGAGCTTTCTGCAGGCCAAGGTTGGCTAATGTGTAATTTGGAGGTTCAGGCTCCATCCAGCTCTGTACCAAACGAGGGCGTTGATACAACACTCACCCACTCAGGGGTTGGCGACGGCAGGCACGTGGACTTTCTCTCAGGCTGCCTTCATTTGTCAAAGTTGTTTGTGGCTGTAAATATTTGAATGAACAAATGGAACCTGATTGTGTTTAAAAAGCCCTTTAGTGTTTTGTTGCGTTCAGGGACACGAGGCTATGGGTTTACTCCTGCCATGATTACTGAGGGAATGTCTCCAAATGATCCCACATATTGTATACTCCTTCATCTCCTACAGGTTACAAACTAGGTTGGAGAGGAAGTGGGTGGCTCAGAGGAGACGTCAGCAGACACATTTTATCGTACAGATCATTTGTTGATAATGTGACAACCTTGCCACAAAGATAAGAAGTAGTACATTGATCTCATCAGCCGCTTTCCCCTGCTCTTACCTGCATCTTTCTTTTTCTTTTTCCCTCTCTCCCTCGCGCCCTCTCTTTCTGTGAGACCGCTTAAGCTGTGACATTTCTGTTTCCCTGGAGACAGAGCGTGCCAGGCGGTTGCCATAGAAACTCCCTGCTCTTTAAGGCGAGCACAGCAAACCCCCCACCCCCCAGCCGGGATGGAGAGACTCTATGGAGGAGGGAGGGAGGGGGGCTCCAGAGAAAAACCACACCTGCTGGCTTCCTGCTAATTGGCTAGTTCTCTTTCTCTCTACCTCCCATTTTTCTGTTTCTTTTGACTTTCTTCTTCACCTCTCTTTCCATTCTCGCGATCAGTCTCTTTATTTTACCAAGGGGCCGTCTCCGGCTGTGTTCTTCCATTTACTCGGCCCGTCTCTTGATAATCCAGTGACCTATCTGTAATCCTTTGTCCTTCAGCCTTAACTATCTGATCCGTCTAAATATATTTTCTTTTCAAAACATCCATTCTACTGGGTTGATCCATGCTCGACAGGTTGGATGAATGTGAATCCCTCACAGAGTTCTGACTAGATGTCCTACTGGCTACTGATCCACTCTCATCTCCACCACTACAGCCATGGTGGATTACAAACCATGATCTCCTCTCTCCATACCCCCCCTGGGATAACACAGATAGATCCCCCTCTTATTCACTGTATGTACTCTCTAAACTCAACACATGGATTTCTCATTTTGCCTCATAAAGCCTCCATCACAGAAATACATATATTACAGCGTCTGTCTATGGCCTCCATCTTCTATTCAGCACCGGTGCTTAATGGTACCTGTCAGGTGACCAGTCTGCCTGAGCTCTCGGCAGTCACCCCAACACCTGGTGACATTTGAGTGATATGAAAATGACTTGGCGTGTGTGAAGCCAGGACCTGATTTTCCTATTCAATTAACTATCTCTGAACAAACCTTCCTGTGTGTTGGCTGCTGATAAAGTCACCATCTATTGACTTGTGAGGAGCGCAAATTGCAATTATGGAATCTCTTCGCCTCTTCAAACCGATGTTGAGTAGTCTGTGTGTTTGCCTGGCAGAACATAGGCAAATAGAATGCGGTATCAGGCAAATACAACCGTGAGAGATAAAAAATACTGTACAACTGAGAAACAGAATACCAAATAAACATGACTGAAATGGACAAGCGGTCATTCCTGCATGACCACTTGGTTGAAAAGGTCTTTGTTGCCAGGGGCTAGAGCACATTTCCAATATTTACCAACACTGTGAGTGACAGACAGACAGACAGACAGACAGACAGACAGACAGACAGACAGACAGACAGACAGACAGACAGACAGAGGGAATAAAAAGAAAAGAGGGCTGCTGGACAGACAAAGAGCCTCAGTCGTGACCTTCCCAGTGGCTGGTGAGGGCCCGGCCCGTTCTGTGTATTCACCAACCGGCCGGGCGGGCGGACAGAGCAGCACCTCACCTCAACACCTGGAACTCCGCGATTACACTATCGATCCGTTGACTGGGGACCGGCCAGGGCTTCATCTGTCCAGCCCATCCACCTCTCCTCTCCGAGGCTGAGCACTCCAATTATCAGAGGTATCAGCAGCATAGAGTGGCAGCTTGTCCAACACTGTCATCTGTCAGGGACTGAGCTGTTGACCAGAACGTCATTGCACCACTCGCTCCGCCATAAGTCACCTTGATCAGAAGGAGCCGTCAACAAAGACGGACGGAGGGACTCTGAAAGGAAAGACGGATGGAGGGACTCTGAAAGGAAAGACGGATGGAGGGACTCTGAAAGGAAAGACGGACGTAGGGACTCTGAAAGGAAAGACGGACGGAGGGACTCTGAAAGGAAAGACGGACGGAGGGACTCTGAAAGGAAAGACGGATGGAGGGACTCTGAAAGGAAAGACGGAGGGAGGGACTCTGAAAGGAAAGACGGACGGAGGGACTCTGAAAGGAAAGACGGACGAAGAGACTCTGAAAGGAAAGACGGACGGAGGGACTCTGAAAGGAAAGACGGACGGAGAGACTCTGAAAGGAAAGACGGACGGAGGGACTCTGAAAGGAAAGGGGATGTTCACCATGCAGCAGTCTGGCTGGCTAGATGGATCACTGGGGCTCTGCTGAACCTATAACCCCCAGGGTTTAAAAATCCCCATTACACCTGCTCCCCTGTCCAACGGGTCTTCCTGAAATGCTATTCTATTCCCTATACAGTAATGTACTACTTTTGACTGGCACTATATAACACAGTCCAATAGTATCATAGTAGTGGACCTCAACTCATGCATGTGGCGTGGTGTAATTCTGTCCACTATGAAGTGAGTGGGCAAGCTAGCAGAGCAGACGGTAAACCCCGGGGCAGGGTTCTGGAGCGGACACTGGCGAGTCTGATCTGGTCTGTCCAGCGGGGGGACAGGATAATGATCTCAGGTCCAGTCTGAGTTGGGCAAGCAGCACGGCCAGCACGCCCACACCCACTCACCGCGCAACACATGCTAAAAACAGCTCCACAGTCATGTTGGACTCTCTCTCTCTCTCTCTCTCTCTCTCTCTCTCTCTCTCTCTCTCTCTCTCGCTCACTCTCTCTCTCTCTCTCTTTGTCTCTCTCTCATGCGCGCTCTCTTCGTTTCTCTTCGTGTCTCTCTCTGTCTGTCTCTCTGTCTCTTGACAGATGAAGGCCTGGATGGGCTGAGAGGGGGACAGCTTTCGTAGAACACATTTGTCTCTTGACTCACTCTTTCAACAGTAGATTGTGTGTCTTCCTATCTGACTCCTACTCTAATGTATTGTGTTATATTGGACTTTGGAATTCTCCTATTTCTATTGTGGATGTGGGGATTTAGAGCATGATACTTGTCCAAACCTACAGTGTCAGCTGGCCTCGTCAGCGCTACTCCTTCAGACCAGAGCCCTGTTCTCTCTTATCCACAGCTTTGCTGTCCCCTGAGTTGTGCCTATTGTATCTGGGCAGTATTCCTGTGTCCTCTCTGTGGTCCATGGCCAGTGTGAGTGACAGCTTGGCTATGCTGCTAAACAAGAGGAAGATGCCACCATGGTGCTCCTTTACCCTGGCTAACACCTTCACCATGACACCACCGACACAAAACCAACACCGCCAGAGCCGCGGCATCCCCGGCGTGCCGTGCAGCATCCGTCCATCCACACAACAACTCAACACAGCGTCTAGCTTCGCCAACCGACAGAGAAGACTTTCACTGTGCGTTAGTGTCAACACAGCCAACTCAATTACTTTCCTCCGCAGTGCAACATTAATCTCCCCCATTATTCCTGTACATCATCAGATTTGCATGTACTTTCCACGCCACAATTTAGTTTGTTGTGTATTTTTAGACGCCGGCACGCCTAATTAGGGGGAGCTGGTGTAGAACACAAGCATAAACAGCAACATTAACAGCTAACGTTAATGAGAGGAGATATTGTGGATAAAGCTCAGCCATTTCTGCATCCCATCCTCCACCATTATCATTCCATTATCGTCTTCAGCGGATGGCTGACCTCTGCCTCTCTGTGTCGAGGTGTTGATGGGTTCCTCTCCTGCTGTTGCCACAGAGATAGTGGGGGCAAGGACACGCTCCTGACAGGCCAATCTGACAAACTGCACACATGCAATGAGCCATGGGAATCGTTTGAGCAGGCATCAGAGTCGTCCCCCTGCTTACCTATTCCTCATATCAGACGGTTACAGGCTACAGGCCTCTCTCCCGTCCCCCGCCTCATTGGGAGAAAGACACAACAAAGAGACTTAAAAGCAATCACCATGTCAGCAACGCTCCGTAAATCCTCTCCCTGTGTCACGCCAAAGATTTCTCCAATCATGGGCTGATTTACTCATCTGATTTTTATTTTGGCCATGATAACACTCATCAATTACCGTAATGCACTTGGTACGCTCCAGAAACACTCACACAGGATTGTGGGATGTGGAGGGGGGGGGGGGGGGGGTGCATAAAATGGTCTGTCACAGTGGAGGCCGGGAATTGGACAGTACATAAGAGAGCGCCTGGCTGCATGGTGGCGGTGGGTCTGCTCAGTGGCCCGTGTCCCCCTCCAGAGGGGAGGAAAGGGAGGAGAGGGGTGAGAAGTTTGGGTGTCATCTGACCAACAGCAGCTGCGTCAGAGGTTGTGTGGGCCGTCACGCTTGTCTCTTCTGTCTGTTCTCTGGACACATCCTGGTCCTGGGCTGGAAGCCCCTGTTTAATCAGGCCTTTCAATATGCAGAGCCAACCTACTTCTGGCCTGCCGGCTCCATGGCACCCCACCATCACCTCCTCACCGTCCCCCACCACCTGCCGCAAGCCTCTGACCTCCCTGGAACCACGGAGGATGAAGGCAGAGGGATGTGCTGCGGCTGCGCCCACCGAGAGAGTCAGTGCAGCTGTTGAAAGGCATAGATAGGGGTTGGAAGAAATAGTCAGTGAATGTGTCTGGTGGGCAGCAAGAAGTCCCATTTGGTTCCACGAATCAATGGTGAACATCCCGTCATAATCTCAGTTCTTATAGGTCCTACGGGCTGCATTTCAGTGACCACTATGGACAGTTGGGAGTGTTCCTGTATCTAGAGGAGAAAGTGAAGTCGAGAAGCGCAGTGACTCACTGTACAGTACTGTGAGTCAGTGACCATCACATGCTCATCCTTCAGTTAGCCTGTTCATCCTCTTTGTCCCGTAGATCCCTCACCAACTCTCTGTCGCTGCTGAACAGGCTCTGGGTTTGAGCAGTAACAGAGGCAGTGGGGATAGCTGCCTGCCTGCCTGCCTGCCTGGCTGCCTGGCTGCCTGGCCGCCTGGTTAGATGTTGGCTTGAATAGAACAGCTGCTTGTTCCACAACCCCATTGTATTCAGAGTGTACAGTGTGTTCTTTCAAACCCACAACATTGAGTTTCGTAATAATATTGTATCTGACATCTAGGCTAAACTCGCATGCACATTACTCATCGCACTCAGCACACAGTATTTACAGATGAATACACACGCCTGCATACACAGACTTTCACACATACAGTACACTGAACTGTATGTGCACACAAACGTGCACACACAAAACACACACACACACACACACACACACACACACTCACACAGCCTTTCACACATACAGTACGCTGAACTGTATGTGCACACAAACGTGCACACACAAAACACTCTCACACACACACACACACACACACACACACACACACACTCACACAGACTGTAAGCGCGTACAGACACATTCTCACACATAGGCTGATGTAAGACCATGCAACAAATCCCATAACCCCACGCTGCTTTTCACACTCTTGCCATATGCCGTGCAATTTCACTCTAATATTACGACAGAAACACCATTCACTGGCTATTCAGTGCAATTCCTTGTTTGCCTTTCAACATTTCACACTTTAAAAGAAATAGTGTATTGATCTCCTCAAAAATCCTTTCCCTTTTCAACTGGTGCGTTGCAGTCTTCCTCCCCCCGATTCCCAGTAGTTCAGAGAGAGAGAGAGAGAGTACAGGACAAAATAAAAACCCTCCAACCCAAAAAGGCCTGTGGTGTTGATGGTATCCTTAATGAAATGATCAAATATACAGACAACATCATCCTTAGCTCTGGCATCTTCCCCAATATTTGGAACCAAGAACTGATCACCCCAATCCATAAAAGTGGAGACAAATTTGACCCCAATAACTATCGTGGAATATGCGTCAACAGTAACCTTGGGAAAATCCTCTGCATTATCATTAACAGCAGACTCGTACATTTCCTCAACGAAAACAATGTACTGAGCAAATGTCAAATTGGCTTTTTACCAAATTACCGTACAACAGACCATGTATTCACCCTGCACACCCTAATTGACAACCAAGCAAACCAAAACAAAGGCAAAGTCTTCTCATGCTTTGTTAATTTCAAAAAAGCCTTCGACTCAATTTGGCATGAGGGTCTGCTATACAAACTGATGGAAAGTGGTGTTGGGGGTAAACCATACGACAATATAAAATCCATGTACACAAACAACAAGTGTGCGGTTAAAAATGGCAAAAAAACACACACATTTCTTCACACAGGGTCGTGGGGTGAGACAGGGCACTAGAAAAGTCTGCAGCACCCGGCCTCACCCTGCTAGAATCTGAAGTCAAATGTCTACTGTTTACTGATGATCTGGTGCTGTCACCAACCAAGGAGGGCCTACAGCAGCACCTAGATCTTCTGCACAGATTCTGTCAGACCTGGGCCCTGACAGTAAATCTCAGTAAGACCAAAATAATGGTGTTCCAAAAAAGGTCCAGTCGCCAGGACCACAAATACAAATTCCATCTAGACACTGTTGCCCTAGAGCACACAAAAAACTATACATACCTTGGCCTAAACATCAGCGCCACAGGTAACTTCCACAAAGCTGTGAACGATCTGAGAGACAAGGCAAGAAGGGCATTCTATGCCATCAAAAGGAACATCAATTTCAACATACCAATTAGGATCTGGCTAAAAATACTTGAATCAGTCATAGAGCCCATTGCCCTTTACGGTTGTGAGGTCTGGGGTCCGCTCACCAACCAAGACTTCACAAAATGGCATGGCAAAATGACAAACACCAAATTGAGACTCTGCATACAGAATTCTGCAAAAATATCCTCTGTGTACAACGTAGAACACCAAATAATGCATGCAGAGCAGAATTAGGCCGATACCAACTAATTATCAAAATCCAGAAAAGAGCTGTTAAATTCTACAACCACCTAAAAGGAAGCGATTCCCAAACCTTCCATAACAAAGCCATCACCTACAGAGAGATGAACCTGGAGAAGAGTCCCCTAAGCAAGCTGGTCCTGGGGCTCTGTTCACAAACACAAACACACCCCACAGAGCCACAGGACAGCAGCACAATTAGACCCAAACAAATCATGAGAAAAAAAAAGATAATTACTTGACACATTGGAAAGAATTAACAAAAAAACAGAGCAAACTAGAATGCTATTTGGCCCTAAACAGAGAGTACACAGTGGCAGAATACCTGACCACTGTGACTGACCCAAACTTAAGGAAAGCTTTGACTATGTACAGACTTAGTGAGCATAGCCTTGCTATTGAGAAAGGCCGCCATAGACAGACCTGGCTCTCAAGAGAAGACAGGCTATGTGCACACTGCCCACAAAATGAGGTGGAAACTGAGCTGCACTTCCTAACCTCCTGTCCAATGTATGACCATATTAGAGATACATATTTCCCTCAGATTACACAGATCCACAAAGAATTCGAAAACAAATCCAATTTTGATAAACTCCCATATCTACTGGGGGAAATTCCACAGTGTGCCATCACAGCAGCAAGATTTGTGACCTGTTGCCACAAGAAAAGGGCAACCAGTGAAGAACAAACACCATTGTAAATACAACACATATTTATGTTTATTTATTTTCCCTTGTGTTCTTTAACCATTTGTACATAGTTACAACACTGTATATATATATATATATATATATATATATATATATATATATATATATATATATATATATAATATGACATTTGTAATGTCTTTACTGTTTTGACATTGTTTACTGTAATGTTTACTGTTCATTTTTATTGTTTATTTCACTTTTGTATATTATCTACCTCATTTGCTTTGGCAATGTTAACACATGTTTCCCATGCCAATAAAGCCCCTTGAATTGAATTGAGAGAGATAGAGAGAGAGAGAGAGAGAGAGAGAGAGAGAGAGACAGAGAGAGAGAGAGAGAGAGAGAGAGAGAGAGAGAGAGAGAGAGAGAGAGAGAGAGAGAGATTTTACCGGTGTAACCTATGTGTTATTGACGTGTGAGCCCCTGTTTTCCGTTTACTCAAGACAGTGTGAGTGTGTTGTGTGTCCCGATATTCATCTCGGTTATGGGTCCCAGGTCTCAGTGTGTGTGTGTGTGTGTGTGTGTGTGTGTGTGTGTGTGTGTGTGTGTGCAGCTCTCTGTCTCCTCTCACCAGTCACCACATCTCATTGTCACTGTGGAACTCTGTTGATCACAAGATCTGATTCTTTCAAACTCTACACCGTTACCATCCTCCCCGCTGCAGGAGAGAGGGAGGGAGAGGAGGGAGGGCGAGGAGGGAGGGAAAGGGAGAGAGAGGGAGGCAGAGAGAGGGAGAGAGAGATGGAAGGTGCAGGGAGGGAGGGAGAGTGGGAAGGTGGGAGGGGGTTGAGGAGAGAAAAAGGGGAGGGAGGGGGCGGGAGAGGTGAGGATAGAACAGAAAGAAAGAATGGAAATCTGCTCATTGCTCATTTCTGAAAATGTGTTCCATTGTTTTACATGTTATACTAATTTGAAGAATGCGAACACTGTTTGTCAGCCAGTTGAATATGCCACACACTCTACTCTATGAAAGGAGAGACGCACAGCTACTGTAGTCTAGCCAGGTCCCTTATGAACAAGCATACTTGCTGCCTGGTCCTTCTCCCTTGGCTCTTAGGTTCCTAACACTTCCCCCCTCTCTCTTAAGCTGTCAGTGGAGGGACGGGGCGCCAAGAACTCACATGGCATAAACTGACCATTCTGTTATTGAGTTAAACCAATGAGATTAGAGCCTGTCCTGCAGTGTATGGGACAGCACCACCATGTCCTTTTCCCTGTTCTCCATTGTACACATCTGAGTGTGATGGAACACACACACACTCACACACACACACACACACACTCACACACACACACAAACAAACAAACACACAGCTTCCATAAACATTGACGTTGACTTTCTGTGTGTGTGTGTGTGTGTGTGTGTGTGTGTGTGTGTGTGTGTGTGTGTGTGTGTGTGCGTGTGTGTGTGTGTGTGTGTGTGTGTGTGTGTGTGTGTGTGTGTGTGTGTGTGTGTGTGTGTGTGTGTGTGTATGTGTGTGTGTGTGTGTGTGTGTGTGTGTGTGTGTGTGTGTGTGTGTGTAAACAGTAGTTTATAAGCTGAGCAGGACTCCAGGGTGAGCTGAGCGCGTACGTTCTCTCTATGCTTTTTCCGCCTTGTCGCATTTGTCTGCTCCCATCTTCCTCACATCCTCCTCTGCCTCCCCCTCACAGCTCTCACTGCCTGGGGAGTGGTTCAATCCGTGTATGCTAGCTAGCTCATCCACAAGCCAAAGAGAACAACCCAGCCAGCCCACCACCATGTAAACAGCTACTACTAGCAACTACAAATACACAGCATGTACAGTATGTGGACCTACACAAACATACCGGGTCACACAGAGACTCAAGCACCCACTCTTCACATGTGGACATACTCCATAGTGCCACACTGTCACACATAGTAACAGAGTCTACAGAAAACACTAATAGGAAAGGCATATCTGTAGAATACTGTAACTGACAGTGTGTGTGTTTGTTGTGCGGGAATGCATATGTCAACGCATGCGTGCTTTCCTGCATGTCTGTGTGTCCTCGTATGTCTGAGTGCTTGGCCCCCTTCGTGTTAATGTACAGACGTGATTGTGTAGTGGGCAGTAATATTTGATATGTGTATGTACAGTGTATTACATTTACCTCCCATTCCACTCATGATAAGATACACATGCTGACCAGACTGGACACGTCGCGTGCGCGAGCGTCGCAAAATACATTTAGAAATCCATGTTATTCAATTAATGCGCCCAGACTGCTCGTGCTCGCCAACGAGCGTCTGCGTTGCCAAGGACTAAAATAGAACTTCTTTCTATTTCTGACGCAGATCACGCTGAAAGTCCTGCCTCTCCCATCTCCTCATTGGTTTATAGAAGCAGGTACCCACGTGCCATATCCTCATTGGTTATACCCACGTGGGTGATTGAAAGACGAACTGTTGTCAGTTGTCGTGGTAAAACTATGAACGTTTAGATGCCAATCGCCATATAAGTTAAAACATGAAAAAGCCTGGAAGGAGGAGAGATGACTAGAAACGATTCGGTTGGCCGTTTTGTGTGTGGATTAATTGTCAGAGTAGAGGACCTTGTGCATTTCAGGTAAAATAACAACTCAATGTTTATATCCCAGTACAAATTAGCTAGCAACAGCAAGCTAGCTAAATAGGACAAATTAACTAGCAAGTGCAAGCTAACTAGCTAAATTGCCATACATGTTTAATGCTTTTTGACCTGTCCCCAAATTAACCTGCGTGTCATGATTGCGTTTGGTGTAGGGGGACAAAATAAATGTATGCATGATAGCGCACGTTGGCGCACGCACGCAGCCGGTTTGGGTTCCGTGTAAGTAACTAACCTATTTAAGGAATTATCTGACTCCATAAAGATTATTTAGCAATATGCAAGAACACCATTAGTTGAGTTAAACAAGTCTGAGATGATCTATATCAAAGGCAGATATTTAATTGCATTGAACAAGGAATGGATTCACATACAATATTACTGCTCCCGCTCTTCCCCCCTGGTGCTCGAGGGTGCCAGGCTCCCCAGCATTGCGCACTCCTGCACACCTTCCTTCCTCCTCCGCATCAGCGATTATTGGTCTCACCTGGACTCAATCACCTGTTTATTACCTCCCCTATATTTGTCAGTTCCCCAGCTCTGTTCCCCGCTGCTGTATTGATTGTTGTGCATCCGTGGGCTGACCCTGTTTCTGTCTTGCTCTTTGTCTGTTCCTGATTAAATGTTCAACTCCCCTTACCTGCTTTTCATCTCCGGCGTTTACATACCAGGCATAAAGCTTAAGTTACAAGGCAATACAGACATGAACAAAGCACTGTTCTCAGCATGATCAATTAGAAAAAGAGAGAGACAAAGAAACCGTGGCTTGTGCCAAAGCCCATAGCTCATGGGAGAGGGAGAGAGAGAGAGTGTAGGTATCTCGCCACAGCAAGTCATAAGAGAAAGAACAATGAATCTAAGACCCTTTTAGAAGCATCTGAGTTGTTGACCAATAGCATTCCTGTGAAGTTAACCTCCAATCAGATACCAGACCTACAGGATATAACCTCTGCTTCTCAGAGGTGTGACAATGGGGGTTGGAGAGACAACACAGGGAATGCTGAATTCCTAAGACAACATAGAGGACATAATGGCTTACAGTTGATAAGAAGTCACTTGATGGGCTGCTTGCAGGAGTGAGTGTGTGTGAGCAGTGTGTGTGAGCAGTGTGTGTGAGCAGTGTGTGCGAGCAGTGTGTGTGTGAAGATAGTGTGTGTGTGTGTGTGTGTGTGGCATCCTTATGATAAGTGCCTACCAGGCTGATTGGAGGAAGTCTCTCTTGCCTCATAACAAACACAGGAGATCTATCCGGCCCTCCTGCTGCCTTTGAGTAGTGGAGCTGGAGATCTATCCGGCCCTCCTGCTGCCTTTGAGTAGTGGAGCTGGAGATCTATCCGGCCCTCCTGCTGCCTCTGAGTAGTGGAGCGCCGTAGCATAGTACCGGCCACCATGCTCCTGCGTGAGCAGCTAAAGTACCTGTGATCGCCTGGATTTCAGCTCATGTTGATTTAACTTGCCAGCATATTAAGTGGCAAGGTATTGAGCCGCTCTGACCAGAGAAAAATATCACTCCAAATGTGTCTTGTAAGTGTGAAGTAATTTGCATCTGAGTAGCGAGAGAAGTGCTTGTGTTTGGGAATTAGTGGACGCATGATTGGAGTTTCTGGATCAGCCGAGTGGTTCAGAGGAGATAGGATTTAATATCTGTTTGTGTTTAATAAAAGGCTGGGAAGGTGTCATATGACATGTACTGAATGTTTGCACACATGCTAGTATGTAGTTAAAAAAATACAATGATATTGATATTTGTCACTGTCGTGATTCATTTCTCACAAAGACAGAAGCCAATGGTACACCACATGCAGTAGGTCTTAGTTTATTTCAACCTGGCTGGAAGGGATGGAGTGTTAAAATATATGATGCGTAGGCCAGGGCAAACAGAGAGTCAGTTTAAAGGTACTAAGGTAAACTTCAATAAGGCAGCAGCACTGGGACTTCCTCTGCTCTTTTATCATTATTGGCTGGCTGGTGTTCACTGGGCCTGCCGGGAGTTGTCCCACTTACTCCATAATAACCCCTCCCCCTAATATGGCAGACCCCTCGGTCTCCTGCAGCCGGCTCACTGCATAGTTGCTCTGATGTCAAGCCAATGTGCAGGTCTGCTGCCTGGCTGTTCCAACAGGATATCTCAGCAGGCCCCATCACAGATCCCATCCAAGTCACTCCGTACCCAGAACCTGAACCTCGGTCACAGAAATGGAAAAGTGACCAAATCAGGTTTGAAAAAAACACATCTTAGCTAGGGGACTAGACAGATTCCAATACCTTCAGAATTTGTCCTATTTTGTTCAAGTTGTGCCACAGTGATAGACCAGTTATTTTAAGTAACAAGCCCTAACGTATCTCCAATATAATACCCTCTCCTCTCTGTAGTCAATTTGGACCTTGGTGCGTTGCTCGTTATTGTGGCAAATGTATTTCTTCTTCGTGTCAGACACGGCTTTTGATTATGCTTTCCTTATTCAGAAAATGAACTCAGGCGTTCAGTTTCTCACTGCGTACAGTCTAGTAAGTGAACCCAGCTTGGTAAAGCAGCCTGAACAGCCACGGCCTTTTCATGATCACGCATCACAACACTGCACCAGTGAAGCACAGTGACCTCTGGGAGGGGAGGGGTAAATATGATCCTCATGTTGTATTCCTTCACATCCTAATATCCTTCCCCCTTCCTCCCATGTCTTGATATGCCTGACTTTGCCTTTGTTGAACGATATTCCACTGACACTCTCACGCTGGATTCAAGTCTTAATTAACTCCAGTGTCAGTATGCCTTGCTGCTTCTCTGAGTCTGCGGTTGGGATCCGAAATATGGGAAGTGGAAGAAGAGCCAGAGCAGAGCTGGGATACAGCCCAGTCTACTGGGGAAGGCAGTGTTGGCCCTGCTGCCGCCTATAGTCTTCTCTCTCACTGGGCAGTCCATTACAGTCCAGCTCTATCTCTCTGACTGAGGGCCTCTCACTGGGCAGTCCACTACAGTCCAGCTCTACCTCTCTGACTGAGGGCCAGAGCAACCTCATCAAGAGTGGAGAGGTAATAGAGAGGACTCACAAGGGCACAAACCCTACTGATAAAACTACTAAAAGCATTTCCCAGAGCGTGACTTCATAGTAGGAGTCTGACATGGCCATGTAACAGAGATTTTCAGATTTTCTTCAGTTTTCATTTTGGACGAGGCATTGAGCGGGGGTGGCTGGTCTCCATATGGCGTGACGCACAGCAGTGGGCTGCGGAGAGAGTCTGATGGTAGCGCAGGGAGCGGCCATTAGCTGGCCACGGTCAGAACCGCACGCCGCGGCGCCAGAGAGTGAGCAGGCGGACGTGGTCTGGGTGTACGGGTCACCTTGGCGATGGAACGACATGCCTGATCAAAGGCTATCTCCACCGTTGGGAAGGCCTCTCTCTCTCCTCTCTCTCCTCTCCCCCTCTCTCTCTCTCTCTCTCTCTCTTTCTCTCTCCCTCTCTCTTTCTCCTCTCTCTCTCTCCCTCTTTCTCCTCTCTCTCTCTCTCTCTCTCCCTCTCTTTCTCCTCTCTCTCTCTCTCTCTCTGTCTCTGTCTCTCTCTCTCTCTCTCTCTCTCCGTGGCCCAGCTGTGTCCGTCATACTGACCTTCCCGTCCCCCCTGTACTCTGTTCGGGGGGGGGGGGGGGGGGGGGGGGGGGGGGGGTTCATGATGCACAATAAGCAGCGATCTGGCCCTAGCTAGTCCCTCTTTTCATCTTGCCATTCTTTTTTCTCCCGGCTGTCTGTCGCTGATGAGACATCTGAGTAGCTGCCCTTTCGTCTCGCCTGGTGATGAGGCTGTGAGCGCGGAGCGGCGCAGCGCGGGCTGGGCCAGGCGCTGATGGAGGACTGCAAAGTGAACAGGCCTTTATTGGTGGGAAGAGAGCCATTCGTCTCGGGGCGTCCGGGACGAGAAAGCGCGGCAGAGACAATTACATCACTGTCAATCATCTCGGAGCTCTGAGAGACGGTTACAGCCCCCCTCTCCCTACTCTCTACCAGAGGGATTCACACGTACGCTGTTCCCTGGAGGGGTCGCTGACTGTCTGTCCCCGTCCCAGGCCTCACGCTGGGCCTGTGTACAGCAGCCATCTCATCTACCTCCAGGGTCTGGCTCTACCACAGAGACAGTGCCACATCAACACCACACCAGGCCCCCCCCTGTTCATATTTCTCACAACATTATTCCTCTGCCAACCTCTATGCACAACAATACCATTTTGATTGCAAATGGAGCAAAACAACTAGTAGTAGTGCAGTGTTCAAGAAAGCAGTTTCACAGAGTGAGCTATTTTGTGTTAAGGCTATTTTATTAGCAACTTTAATATGAACCTCCAGTGTTTTTTTTCTCATCTCCTTCAAAAATACTCAATCCCCTCAGCATGGGATCAGATGGGTTTGCCAGGGCTAATGTTAAATGTCTCTCCCCATTCTGAGCACTCATTGCTATTTTTTTCTTTATCAGTGATCATTGCACTGGCAATATCTTTTGGCCAAACATCAGTGTTAGCATTCCTAATGCTGAAATTAATTCCCGAGACGGGCTAAAAAGGCGAAGAGAAAAATAAAATATTTGTGTAGTGTTTTCTCTTCCCTCTGTTCAAATATTCCTCTGTCCTTTAAAATATAACTTGGAGTCGTTTTTACTGGGAGGAAAGAAGAATCTCTGTGCTTCTGAAATGTGCGTTTATTCAGCAGTAAGGTCAAGCCGGCTCATTTAAAAAACAAAGTATCCCCTGAGTCGCAGGTCGGTGGGTCCGTCAGACCCAGCAGCACAAAGCACAGCCTGCGTGATTTATTGTCTGCTCTGCTCATCTGTGGCTGCTCTTCGTTACCAGCCAACTCTGATCCTTTCCTGCCGACACCAAACAGATACTTCATCTCTGCCGACAACTGCTGTTTGAATACATTTAGTTGACGTGGAGGGAGGTGAGTGACCTGGCCAAACAGACAAACACCACCAAGAGGGAGAGAAAGAGAGAGTGGGATGGATGAAATTAGGTGAGAGAGAGGAGGGGGGGGTAAAAGATAAACAGAAGGGGGGGATGTAGCAAGAGAGAAAGGGATGGGGATGGACAAAGCATCTGCCACGGCCACCCACACAGCGATACCATATTGTACAGACAGGAACCCCTTAAGAGCCCAGTGGCTTTACTATTTTCCTGTAGGATGTGTTTCAATGAGGGAGAAGGAGGGACAGAGAGAGGGAGCGAGGGAAAGCCTGGCCATATGGCTTCTTCCCTGACAGGCCTGAGAGAGAGAGGACAGAGAGTAAAGACACTGAAGGCAGGCAGGCAGGCAGGCGGCAGATCAGAGCCACAAAAGGACATTTTATCTTCCTCTCTCTGTCTCGCTCTCTCTTCCAAAACGTGCCTAAATGATGTAATCCTCACCAAGCCTCTATTCAGGCCAGAGGAAAGGCAATAGACGGTTTAAGAAAGGACCTTGTAAATGTAAGCTGTATACACAAGGATAATTCTAGTGTAGGGTGGGATTGCTACATTATGTCCATCTCCTAAAAAAAGATTGTGTCAATACACTTCCTGGTGCCACTTTCTCCCCTAAGCCCGATCCCCTTCAGACTAGGTCATGTGAGAGGGAGAGGGGGAACAGAGAGAGAGAGAAGGGGAGCCAATGAGGCTGCTCATGCTCTGGGATCACCATCACCACACCCCAGCGCTGCCTGCCTGGGGCTTTGGGGGGAAGGATTTCATCTGTTTTATCTCCAGTCTTTTTTTAGGTTACAAAGAGCACGTCCCTTTTTCCCCGCTGCAGCGAGACAACGATCTTAATCGGCCCTGACCGTAATATTTCACAGTGGGAACAGGCTTTTCTTCAATAGACAAAAAAAGGATCTGAAAGAAATGGTGTGGATGCCACGCTCCAGCAGGGTGTAAGACCACTGGGATGTTTCAGGGAGAGAGAGAGAGAGGGGATGGTGTAGGGCTCTGTGTCAGGGTGGAGGTCAAGAGCAGAAAATGGACACCGTGACAGGCCTAAGAGAAGAGGATTCTGAGGGAGAAGGAGACACTACTTCACTTTTCCAAGCACTTTCTGCTACTACAGAACAGGAGAGATAGCAATCAGTAAAGAAAACACTTTATTTCTTCTTCTCCTTTGTGAGAGTGTGTGAGTCCACAGGGCTGAAATGATCAGTAAAACTTGTGGGATGTGAGTGTGGTTGGTCCTGGAGGGCCACAGTTGTCCCTGCCTGTTGTATCACATCCAGCTACACAAAGTGTAAATAGCATAATCAGCATCTCACCACAGTGTAGGGAACGAGTGCTGAGGTAGTGCTGGGCAACCAATCACAGAGGGAGATGAGAGCTCTTTGTGGTTGGCACAGCCAATCAGGTTTTAGTCTCACTATCATCCTGGCTGGCACTACTCGTCTCCTGCCTCCTCTCCCGCTCCCGCTCCCGCTCTCTCCATTCGACTCTCTCCAGGTCTCTTTTCTCTCCCTCGCTCTCTCACTTTCACATTCTCTCTATTGCTTCAGTTTTCTATCTCTCGCCTTTTCCATACCACCCTCTCGCTCTTGTTACCTCTCTTATTGTCAATTTCTTTTCTCTCTATTTTGTCCTTTTCAAAAAATTCTCTCTGTCTCTCTCTCTCTCCCTCTCTCTGTCTCTCTCTCTCTCTCTCTCTCTCTCTCTCTCTCTGTCTATCGCTCTCTCTCTCCCTCTCTCTCTCTCTCTCTCTCTCTCTCTCTCTCTCTCTCATTCTCTCTCTCATTCTCTCTCTCTGTGTAAACACATGCTCCATACGCACAAATGCACACACGCACGCACAGAGACGAAGCCCCATGAGTGACAAGGCTTTGAGAACAAACACAAAATCCACAAAACTGTCACGAGAGTAGAATATTCACAACCCATTTATTTGACTTGAATAAACAGTGCCTGCCTCCACTGCCAGAGCAAGGCCAGCGCAGACTGGCATGTCAAATTTAGCTGCATCTCAGATTTGGGGCGGTCATTTTAAAATGGCAATGGCACTTGCTACGCAAAATGTCTCATTGCAAGCAACACGACACGGCGAGGGTTTTGAGCATCACGGCGAGGAGACAAACTCATCCTGAGAGCTTTGTAATCCTTCTCTCTGTATAAACATCCAGCCTGTGGAGCTGCTGCTTGGTATCACCAGGCGCTCAATGCCTAAAAGCCAGTGGTGTATTATTCATCCATGTATTATTCATCCAGGGTGTGTATGTGTGGAATAGGTTTTCAAAGCAGATACTGGGTTTGATTAACTGTTACAAGTGCATTGCGTGTTTATGATCAGAAAGCCGTGCAGACGAGGGAAGAGAGAGACGTAGTGACACATGTACAGCAGCAGAGTCAGAATCCCATCGGCTGTAATGACAGCTATCTGTAAATACTGTTGGGACAGGGGAGCCTGCTCTCTCCTCTGTTTGAGCCTCCCTCCTTCCTGCATGTGCTGCTTACATACCCCACCCCCCCCCCCCTTGATAAAAAAAGGATGAATAAGGAAGTTGATTAAGGAAATGAAAATCTATTCTGCTGAGCTGAGGCTCAATTGCGTTCCAGTCTGTTTCACGCTTTGGGATTTTTAAACCTTAATGGCTATCCAGTTAGTCACAGATCAGTGAAACAACGCTGGAATACAATGTTTATTTATCCATCTATTCCGTTATTTTTAAAACAGTTAACCCATCTCTCTGGAGGCATGAGCCGAGAACTCTTTAATAGCCTCCAACGCCTGGCTTCACACACAAACACAGACTTAGCCTACTCCCTAAACACAAATGTAGCCTTTTTCTCTAATATCACTCTACCTTGTATAAAAGAGAGGTGCCACCAGTCCATGTTTGGAAAACAAAACTCAGGGAGTTGGTTTGATTAGATGTACCTGGCATTTATCAATTTGCCAGAATGAAAGCTAATGACTTTTCCCATCGACCCAGACATGTTTGCTGCCATTGATTTCCATCTAGCAACGTTTACAACAGAGCACTGTGAATGCATTTTGTATTCTACTACTGTGAGGACGTGGGATGTGGTTGTAGTAGTATAGGACCTGACATTACATGGTCAACAGCTCCAGGCAATAGAGCTCTCAAGTGGTAGTGAGACACATTTCTCTTCTAACTCACCTCACGGCTCACCATAAAATGACACTTGCACATTTTGGGGAGTATTCAGAGGTGGAAACTTTCCATGGGAATTTATGGAAATATATGCAAATGAATATTAATACCATTTAAATGTAGATTTTTTTTTTGCATTGGATACATTTACCATATCATATGGAGACAGAAACATACATCTTTTAACTTATCATAAGTAGACATGATTGCAAATGATTAAATCCTTCCATAGAAATGTTAAAAAACAATTTAGTTACGAATTGAACTGTAATTAAATTAGTTGATTCTTTACATGGGATGATTTCACTGAACAACAAATGAAAGGGAATATTGAATGATCCCCAATGATCCATCGCATCTCCCAAAAACGTTTTCAACGTGAACTCAACAAAAAAGAAACATCCTCTCACTGTCAACTGTGTTGATTATCATAAAACTTAGCATGTGTAAATATTTGTATGAACAACTTCAACAAATGAGACATAAACTGAACAAGTTCCACAGACATGTGACTAAAATAAATGGAATAATGTGTCCCTGAACAAAGGGGGGGTCAAAATCAAAAGTAACAGTCAGTATCTGGTGTGGCCACCAGCTGCATTAAGTACTGCAGTGCATCTCCTCCTCATGGACTGCACCAGACTTGCCAGTTCTTGCTGTGAGATGTTATCCCACTCTTCCACCAAGGCACCTGCAAGTTCCCGGACATTTCTGGGGGAAATGGCCCTAGCCCTCACGCACCGATCCAACAGGTCCCAGACGTGCTCAATGGGATTGAGATCTGGGCTCTTTGCTGGCCATGGCAGAACACTGACATTCCTGCCTTGCAGGAAATCACGCACAGAACGAGCAGTATGGCTGGTGGCATTGTCATGCTGGAGGGTCATGTCAGGATGAGCCTGCAGGAAGGGTACCACATAAGGGAGGAGGATGTCTTCCCTGTAACGCACAGCGTTGAGATTGCCTGCAATGACAACAAGCTCAGTCTGATGACACTGTGACACACCGCCCCAGAGCATGACTGACCCTCCACCTCCAAATCGATCCCGCTCCAGAGTACAGGCCTCGGTGTAACGCTCATTCCTTTGAGGATAAACGCAAATCTGACCATCACCCCTGGTGAAACAAGGACTCGTCAGTGAAGAGCACTTTTTGCCATTCCTGTCTTTGCCAGCCTGGTCCAGTGATGGTGGGTTTGTGCCCATAGGTGACTTTGTTGCCGGTGATGTCTGGTGAGGACCTGCCGTACAACGGGCCTACAAGCCCTCAGTCCAGCCTCTCTCAGCCTATTGCGGACAGTCTGAACTCGGATGTACCTATCCTGTGCAGGTGTTGTTACACGTGGTCTGCCACTGCGGGGACGATCAGCTGTCCGTTCTGTCTCCCTGTAGCGCTGTCTTAGGTGTCTCACAATCTGGACATTGCAATTTATTGCCCTGGCCACATCTGCAGTCCTCATGCCTTCTTTCAGCATGCCTAAGGCAGGTTCACGCAGATGAGTCAGTAGAAAGAACTCTTTAGTGTCCTACATTTTCATGACTGTGACCTTAATTGCCTACCATCTGTCAGCTGTTAGTGTCTTAACAACCATTCCACAGGTGCATGTTCATTAATTGTTTATGGTTCATTGAACAAGCATGGGAAACAGCGAGGAAACCTTTTACAATGAAGAGCTGTGAAGTTATTTGGATTTTTACGAATTATCTTTGTAAGACAGGGTCCTGAAAAAGGGACGTTTCTTTTTTTGCTGAGTTTACATCTGTAAAATGATAGTCTAGAAACTTAAGCTTTGCTTGTCTTCCTCTCAGGCTTCCATGTCTTCTCCCTGGACCTCCTCAATGTCAACCTCTTGAACATCAGACACTGAGGCATCATCTTCACTGTCACTTTTCAACCTTGTTGAGGATGTCTCGTTGTCAGACTCAAAAAGACTCATATTTGTCCGGATTGCCACCAATTTTTCAACCCTTGTAATTGGTCAGGCTGTTGCTTGCTTTGATGTGTGTGTGTTCCCAAACAAAGACCACTTGCGCTCTGAGGTGGCTGATGTTGGTGGGATTTGGAGGATGATGGAGGCAACAGGGAAAAGAGCCTCAGATCCACAAAGTCCCTTCCACCAGGTGGCTGATGAGATATGTTGGCACGACTGTCATATTACATCTCCATCCCAAAGCCCTTGGTTGGAAGTGTACTTTGCCAGACTGCCAAGAACCTTGCCCTCATCCCGGCCAAGGTGGCGAGTATGGGCGTCAGGCAGAACTCTTTTTGATGTATTTTAGATCTGCAGTTTCCTGCAGTTTCTTCTGCTTGGAGCAACAGTGAAGTGGGCAGGGCAGTACGGATTTCTTATCTTACAAGCGGAGTCTGAACATCAGACAGGATGGCATTGTCTCCCTCAATCCATGCAATGGCTACTGCTATAGGTTTCAGGAGTTTCATCCTGCTTACCACTCTCTCCCAAAATACATCATGCAGGAGGATCCTCTTGATGGAGCTGTCCATATGAGCAGACTGATATGGCAATTTCTTGGAGACTCCTTCCCCTCCAGGAGACTGTCAAACATGATGACAACACCACCCCAATGAGTGGCAGCTTCAATGTGGTGCTCTTATTCTTCTCACTTTGCTTGGTGAGGTAGATTGCTGCTATAACCTGATGATCCTTCACATACCTAACCATTTCCTTGTCTCTTTTGTAGAGTGCATCCATTGTTTTAAGTGCCATGACCTCCTTGAGGAGCAGATTCAATGCATGAGCAGCACAGCCAATGGGTGTGATGTGAGGGTAGGACTCCTCCACTTTAGACCAAGCAGCCTTAATTTTTCACAGCATTGTCTGTCACCAGTGCAAATGCCTTCTGTGGTCCAAGGTCATTAATGACTGCCTTCAGCTCATCTGCAATGTAGAGATGTGTCTGTGTGTCTGTTGTCCCTTGTTTCTGTGCTCTTGTAGAATACTGGTTGAAGAGGGGAGATAATGTAGTTAATTATTCCTTGTCACAAACACTCAACCACCCATCAGAGATGATTGCAATACAGTCTGCTTTCTCTGTGATTTGCTTGACCTTCACTTGAACTCTGTTGAACTCTGCATCCCCCAAATGATTAGATAAACATGTCTGGTTTTTAGGGGTGTATGCTGGGCGAATAACATTCAGAAATATTTTCTAATACACATTGCCTGTAAGAATCAGAGGTGAACCAGTTGCATACACAGCTCGAGCAAAACATTCATCAGCATTTCTCTGACTATGTTCTTCCATTGAGTCTAAAAAACTTCTGATTCCAGGAGGAACATGAGCTGTTGCTATCGATAAGGTGTCTGATTCATCATTTTCACTTCAAATGGAAGTAGAGGGACTTTTATCAGAGGTTGCGTGTTGTGAGCGCTGAGGGAACTTTATGCACTTGGTCAGATGATTCTGCATCTTTGTTGCATTCTTCACATATGATTTGGCACAGTATTCGCACATGTACACAGCTTTTCCTTCTACATTAGCTGCAGTGAAATGTATCCACACATCAGATAATGCCTGTGGCATTTTCCTGTAAAGATATGAAAAGAAATGAGTAAAAAACAACAAATACAATTACATGTACAGATAAATAGTTAAGCAGTTAGATTAAACAACTCCTTTGTAAGATACATTTTTTAAAAAGAAACATGTATGGAAACAGGTGAATTAACACTCCTCAGTTGGCAGGCTCAAGCAAGCTAAAACCCACATGGTATCAAAAACTAACTAGCAGAAATTGTTAAGTTAGAAATTATTTAAAGACAATTTGCTGTAGGCTACTATTTACTAGTTTACATAAAATCATGTATGTCATATAAAATATATTCACCTCACCCAGTATTGGAATCAAAACTTACCCGAAAGCATGTAGTCCTTGGCTCAGACAGTGTAGTAGTGTGGGCTCAATAGCATCTCATTAGTGTGCAAGATTTGAGAATCAGTTGTACATGTGATGGAAGAATGCATTGTGCATGCAGATGGTTGCAATTCCATTGATAGTTTAACCAAAATATGCCACAAGGCCTAGAATTGCCTTGTGTGTATCCCACAAAAAAGGTTCACTGTTATTAGCTAACTTTTTTGATTAGTTTAAGCAAAATTCCTCAAATTCCAGGGCTTGACTTCCATTGGAAAAATTCCGGAAAAATTCTGGAAATGTACAGAAAAGTTTCCGATCCTTTGCAACCCTACTAGCCAGTCTGCAGGGCCGTCTGCCGGCTCTCCTTTCCTCTCCACACACTCTCTCACTTTCACATTTTCAGGAGAGAGGAGAGCAAGCAAGGCTGACAACAAACATCACCATCCTCCATGTACACTCCACAGGCTTCATTTGAAGTAGTATCACTTGACCCCTATATCCATTGGAAAATAGAATTCAAAATGGTGGGACCTCGTTTCGGAGGGATAATGTTACACAGTGATGAAGAGTGATTTTGTCAAAGTGCAGACTTACTATACAGAGGCTAAATAAGATGTCGTTTTTTAGCCTGTCTCCTCTCCCTCTCCTTTCCTCTGGGATGGTTGGCTGGTGACACAGACAGTCTTAGCGGCAGGCAGCGTGTCACCGACGCCGTGTTAGTGGTGTGTGGAGATAAACTGCATATTGCATTCGGTTTGAAGTATTACAAATCTTTTGTAATAATATAATAAAAGATGTATTATTCATTGTGTCTGCGATGATGGGGGAATGAAACATGTATATAGTGTGTGTGCTCTTTCAAAGCCCTGGTGTCTTCTGATGGTTGACAGGGATGTGGCATCTCGTCTCTGGTGTCTTTGAGGTGTGTTTGTGTGTGTGTGTGTGTGTGTGTGTGTGTGTCACAGGAGGTTGGTGGCACCTTAATTGGGGAGAATGGGCTTGTGGTAATAACTGGAGTGGAATAAGTGGAATGGTATTAAATATATCAAACACATGGTTTCCAGGTGTTTTAATGCCATTCCATTTGCTCCGTTCCAGCCATTATTATGAGCCGTTCTCCACTCAGCAGCCTCCTGTGGTGTGTGTGTGAGGAGGTGTTAACATGTGTGAGGGGGGGTTATCGTGTGTGAGGGGGGGTTAGCGTGTATGTGTGGAGGGGAGAGGGTTCGGCCTTGGTGTCTTTGAACAAACAGGAGACGCAGTAATGTAGTTCAGTCGGAACGAGTCTCTGTCTCCCCCAGGAAAAGAGCTGCAGTGTTTGGAAAGGAGTGAGGGATGAGGGGATCAAGGAAGGGAAGGTGGGTGTAAATAAGCATGCTGTCATCAGTCTAAATGAGAAGCCATTTGGTACCCAGGTGTGACCGACGAAATGTTTGGGGATGCATTTGTTCCACTTCCCTCTAAATACTTTTATTGGGAGAGGAAGGGAGGAAGAGACTGCCAGCAGAGTCATTTCCCTGCCCCCTCACTGCAGGGGGCCGGGGGGGACCGGGGATATAATTGTAGACCTTCAAAATACCCATTCTGTCTTGGTACATGCAATGTGCTGACTGGGGAGGGGTTGTCATGGGGTATCGTTGGGATGGGGGTATATTTGTTCTGACAGCTACACTGTTATAAGGATCGGTGTCCCACTAGAGGGACAACTTCCGGTGAAACTGGATGGCGCGCAATTCAAATAAATAATCATACATATTATCGATTTTAAATATTTAAGGAAAATATTAATGTCTTATATCAGCTGAAAGCTTAAAATCTTGTTAATCTAACTGCACTGTGCGATTTACAGTAGCTATTACAGAGAAAACATGCAATGCGATTGTTTGAGGACGGCGCCCCACATCAAAAAAACATTCCATCGGCACAGGTTTCATACATTCACATATAACGATTAAATATTCACTTACTTTTTGAAAATCTTCTGATGACTTCTCTTCCAAAGGGTCCCAGCTGTAACATTTAGTGTTGTTTTGTTAGATAAAATTCTTCTTTAGATCTCAAAAAGTCAGTTTAGTTGGCGCCATCGATTTGAGTAATCCACTCATTCAACTTGCAGAGAAAGGAATCCAGAAATCTACCCCTAAACTTTGTTTCAACAAGTCAAAATATGTTTCTATTTACTCCTCAGATTCCCTAAAATGTAATCAAAGTATATTTATTTCAGAAAGAAGTATGTTCAAAAGGAAACCGATTTTAGCAGGTGCGTAATGTCTTCATTGCGAGCGCAAACACGAATTTCCAAGACTGTGTCCTTCTACTAAAACTGATATTTCTTATTAATTTTTGAAGTTTCAAGGCTGAAACCTTGAACATAGACTGCCGACACCATGTGGAAGCCATAGGAGTTGCATCCAGGGAGCCAATTTTCAATATGATCTTTCTCTTGCATTTGTAAGAGGACGGTCTCTCAAAAAAATTATTTCCGGTTGGAAGTCCGGTTCTTTGGAATTTCTCCTACCATATACTGTATATATTGTGTTATATTCTCCTACATTATTTTTTAAAATTTCTACAAACTTTAAAGTGTTTTCTTTCCAATGGTACCAATTTTATGCATATCCTGGCTTCAGGGCCTGAGTAACAGGCAAACTTTGGGCACATCATTCAGTGCAGAAAAAAGGGGCCTATCCCTATGAAGTTTTAAAACAAAATGCTTTGTAACACTAAAACTAGTGTCAACTGAGCTGTCACCACCTTAAAGGGGAGACAACCTGAACTTTGCTGGAGTATTGAAACACATGTTTGCGAGGGTATTGGGACAGATTTAAAGTGTACAAAAACATTCATCCTGAGTTGTTCTGAAACATGACATGGTTTGTTGTAACACCACTTAATCAAGAATTTGCACCACCTTGCCAGAGACTGGGAGCACTAACCCAGAAAAGGTTGAAAACACGATTATGGTGTTTCGAGTCCTGTTTAGTGCAGAACTAGATCTCTGCTTCTAGAGTTTCCAAATGATGTAAATTGAAGTCTCTCCTCTTATTGTATATTCACTGCTCTTATGTGGTGTGCTGATAAACTCCTCATTGGTAATTCCAAAAGGTCAAATGTACAGTACTATAAACAATAACATGATAAAATATTATTTTGTGAAAATAAATGAATACGTTTGTGCAGGATTATAATTCATGAGTACTAAGTTACCTGTTCAAGACATAATTAACGCTTCAAATGCTTTATCTTTTATATGCAAATTATTAAATGACAAAACATTAATGGGGATTTCACCTTTTTATATTGATGAAGCTATTTATCATGTTATTCTTCAAAATCAACAGAAATGTGGCATATTTCACATTCATGGAAGAAAATATAGGCAATGACTGCTAATGTTAGAAGTAGCACAGATACGAAACTTCACCCCAGGTTTCAATGTGATCCACCAGTCATTCAATATGCTATAGTCCTGACCTGAGTCATTATATTCAGATGATGGTACATGGCATGGAAGGTTGTTCAGATGAATTGAATCACAGGACAGATGATATGATTGACAGTTGACAGTTCAGTTGGCATTATGCTGTGATCCAGGTTTCGATTGGCTTTGGTTAGGATTGGCCAGCCAGTGAGTAACGTAGTGTGTACAGTATGTATGTTTTTCTGCAGGGAGACAGAGAAATAGTACTTATTAATAACAAGCAATAATGACAGTACATTAATGCATAATTAGGTTATCAAAGGCTATAATATTAACAAATTGCAATGTTAAACATATCAATACTAATTTGCAAAAAGCATATATGAGATTAAGCTATGCAACTATAGCTTCAAGATAATAATATGAATGTCAGAAGTGGGATGCAATAACATGTGGTGTGGTAGGCCAAAGCTAGAGCAGGCTAACATGGTGTCTATTTATTGTAGCATTTTTGAATGTGGGGTATACATCACAGCTCAAAGCTAGTAGGCAAACAAGCCAGCAGAATTAACTAAAAAGCAGGTCTTCATTTGCATAAAAGTGCAAGAAAGGTGCGAACAATGGTGTGTCAATTAACTACAGTAAATGTAGTGTCAAGAAAACTGATCAATGAATCAACATGGCTGTTTTACTTGGACTATTAGCATTAGTGTTTGAAAATGCTACACAAATGCAAATCCATTGAGTGAAAACCTACTTTCGTCTTCAATGTGGTAACATTTTGTACTCACTTTTTCATTGACGCATACTTTCTTGGATTGTTTTGGAACGTTTCATTCTGAGCGTTTGGTGTGCTCTCACCTGTCTGAGTTCGTGAAGGACCCGAATGCAGGGGAGGCGCCCGCAAACATCCCATTTTTAATACTTGACCATATAGTTTGCTAGAGGGCACATCAGCCACCAATACCATCTTCACCTCCATGCCTCAGACTGGGGGAATTCTTAACAGTACAGCAGCACAATGTTTGAAGTTCACATGTTGCCTTTAATCTAAACACTTGTCTTCTGATATGGAGGTATGAAAACATGCTCCCTAGGCCCTATTCAGACTTGAGATACGTTGATTTAACTGAACTGGACTGAATTGTATTTTTTCACTTTAGTCAAAAAACATGCTTGAGAGTTAAGTCTACTTGTCTCAAATATGAATGGGGCCCCATGTGGTCAGTGTAACAAGGGTGGTTCAGCACACTAGTTTTGTCTTAAAGACAGGCTGAGTGAACTAAGGCAGTGTTTTAACAAGCAGGAGACCAGGGTTCACAGGCCCACTATATACTGTACATGTTACCTCTGCTATAACTTACACAGCCCCTAAACATTTTGATTGTAACATTATTTTAAAAATACCTGGTAATTGTAGCCAATAATTAATGCTAAAGTCTACCCTAGGAAAATTATTCAATTTCCAGTTTCTTCTTTAAAATGTTAATCAAAATATTGACAGAAAATGCGATATCAATATTTATGCTATAAATCATTAGCACGTGTATTATTTTATTATATTATGCACAGCCTGACATTATCTTGGTGTTTTGATGCTTCCTTTTACATGCACTGAAACACAATTATTCAGATTGTTTCAGAGTACTTCCATTCTCTTTCGAAATACATTCAGTGTATCATATCACATACAGTACATTGAGTTTACATTCAAAAACCCTCCAAACACCAGATCTCAGCTAAGTTGCACTACTTTTCATGGTTTTACTACATAATGATGGTGTTTTGACTCTTTCTATATTAACAGTGTAGCTATATGCACAGAACATAACAAATATGTCCAGTTGTTTCATTACAAGACATCATATGCTAGTAGGAAACCTCATCATGATATATTGTTGATAGCGTGTAAAATACGCCACATTTTTTGGAGCACATTCTATTTTATGTTGGTGATTTTCAAGTTTTTTTTTAAGGCCCCAGGGATCTGTGGGAATGAGTAATAGACAGAGTAATGGCTTCATCCTAGCCCAACTACATTTGTTTTTCTTCTGTCTCGTGAAAACAAAAACTCTGTCAAAAAAATGATAAATAGCCGCTTCCCAATTACTCTGGCATCACCATATTCAGGAATTGATGTTTACATTATCAAGATGTACTGCTAGCCGACTGCATGATAATGCATTGCCACAGAAACAAATGGCATTTACATTTCCTCTGGGTGGTAGAGAGGTAGCTAGGAATATGCAGGTCCTCATTTATTTACCCCCCGCCCTCCCCCACACACACACATACTCCTATCTGTAGTCATGGGAGGCCCTGACCTAGAACCTCCCTGTCAGACCATTAACAGGCACACACACACACACACACACACACACACACACACACACACACACACACACACACACACACACACACACACACACACACACACACACACACACACACACACACACACACACACAGAGTGGCCCCCCCAAGCATGAACAGAGCCCCCCCCCCCCCCTGCTGCACAAAGGCTAGGCCAGGGAAAATAGTGGAACATGGGCATTAATCTTATAATGATGCCCCGGCTGTTTGTTGCGATGGAGGAATTTAATAATTGCTGAGCACTCTCTGGGTCTGTAAGGTTTTGGATGGGAGCCGGGTCCCCGGCCCGGTGCTGGACCGGTAGCAGAACAGAGTACGTAGGGTACAGAGGCTCCGGTACAGATATGTTCAGGCCATGCAGCCAGAGCATGTTGAACATGGAGAGCCAGCCGTGCCCAACTTTACAGAAGCACCCGGAGCCAACGTTCTCTCCTAAGCACACACAGACCTGCAATTGCCAATCACAGCAGCCTCGGGCTCTGCCACTGCCTCACATGCATAAATTAGCATGTATTTGCATAAGAATCCACTCATTTAGCAGGCCCACTTTACGCTCCCTCTGAATGGCATTTTCCTTCCTCCCCACTTCCCTCCCCCTACCTCCCTCACTTTTTTTTCTGCAGATCTTTTCCACACTCTGATAAGAACTAGAGAATTGTGCCTTTAACCCTCTCTGTGCCAAGGGCACTTCATGTGAAGTGTGTGTTTGAGTGTGTGTGTTTGTGTGTATATGCGTGTTCATGTGTAATTGCCGCATTTACTTATTTACACATTAAACACCTTAAAGACTAGAATGTGCTCACAGTCATGCAAAGCTTCGAAACCCACAGAGTTCAATATCCCGTACGGACAACACAGTTTCGTTCATTACCCCATGCAGCAAACACCATCATTATCCTCCTACTGTAGTACGTACTGCCTATCCATTGTACGGACTAACAGTCAACTATTCAACTATTGGTCTGTGCTGTAGAGAGGGTGTGATGTTAGGGCTGGAGAATGAGCTGCTATGAGTGTTTCATTGTGAATCATCAATCAGGACATGGCACTGCGCCTGCATGCAGTATGTATCAGACCTAAATAAATCAAGAAGAAAGGTCCGACCCCGTGCTCTGAGCATGGGTTGGGGGAACCAGTAATTGGCTAGCCGCTTGTCTTCAGAGTCTGCTTGAAGGAGAGCATACCCGCCTAATGAAGCTTTCTAAGACTTTGTTGCTCTTTTCTTCTCTTTACTTATTTTGTGCATGTTACAACAATCCTGGTCTGATAAATTATTGAAGGTACTCTTTGGTCCTTAAAGCAGGCTGTGTTTTCTGATGAGTTCCTGGCTGGCAGGAAGCAGGCAGCTCTGCTCCACAGGTGAATGGATTCAGGCTAGTTACACAGAGATACTAGAGGTATTCCAGAAGGTGAGTGGGTACTGTAAGCTAGAGAGAGGAGAAATGAATTAGCATAATGGGAAATGACTATAGGGAGGAGAAATGAATTAGCATAACGGGAAATTACCATAGGGAGGAGGGGCTTAGAGCTCAGCCATCTGACAGGCTAAAGAAGTATTTGCATCTTAATCGGCCGTGTGTGTGTGTGTGTGTGTGTGTGTGTGTGTGTGTGTGTGTGTGTGTGCGTGCGTGTGTGTGTGTGTGTGTGTGTGTGCGTGCATGTGTGTACAATATTAGAACCCAAGTATGACACTCAGTGTGTGTGTGTGTTTGTGTGTGTCTCAAACCCCAGGGAACACTTCCCAGTGAGCAGCTCCCCTGCCGGTCTGGACACTTGGCAGAGCTCCCTGTCACCAAGGCCCCATTCTCCAACCTGGGTGTTCCAGCCTCACATCACACATTACCCACAACACACACAAACATACAAACACACACACACAGGCCTTTGCTGTCCTACCTCATCCCAATTTACTTTCAGACTTTTATTAGAGCGCTCCAGTGTGTTAACAACAAGCTATTTAAACTCCCTGTCTCCCCCAGCTATACTGGCTAGCGCTAGCCGGCGCGTCTGCTAATGACAGCCGTGTGAAGACGCAGGCAGGTGGTCGGACAGAAATACAGGACAACAAGCCCAGAGGAGATACACACCAGGCTGGCTCATTACCTGCTCACAAAGGGTTAATGTTCACAAAAAGGACTGTAGCGTCCCATTTCCCTAAGACCCTGGCTGACTGGCTGGCTGGCTGGCTGTTTGTTGTGTGACTTAATGATGTCGGCAGAGGGCCGTGGTTGTTGATTAGCCTAAATGGAAGACTAATACAAGTGTATGAATGTAATTAATGACAGAGGGGGTCTAATGAAGCAGAGAGGGGGGAGGAGGCGCAGGGGGAGCCATGGCGACGGTACGGTGGTGGCTGTCACCCTGTCACAGTGCCATCTAGCTACCCTCAGAGGTCTAGGAGAGGCAGAGCAGCACAGAGCACCTCATCAGGCACCCAGACACTACATCTCACCACAACACAGCTCCCATCCAGGCCTCTGCTATGTGGCCAGCTCTAATTAACTGTCACAGCATGTGGACCCAGACACCACTGCACTCTGACAGCCACGGTCCACCCAGACATGTACCTAGACACTGACCACTCACTGATCACTCGGCATACCCTGTGTGTGTGCATGAGAGAGAATGAGAGAGAGAGAGAGAGAGAGCGAGAGAGAGAGAGAGAGAGAGAGAGAGAGAGAGAGAGAGAGAGAGAAATGGAAGTTTCAGCCAGAGAGAGAGAGTGAGAGGCAATGACGCAGTTCTGGCTTATAGCGTTTAGAATCCTGGTGTTGAGCTGTGTGTGTTGGTTTGGGTCAGACTACATACACTGAGCGGACACTAACCCTCTTTATTGTCATTGGGGGAAAGCAGGCAGGCATGCAGGTGCAGTGTGCACTGAGAGGTTTAATTAAAGTCCAGATAAGTTAGCACCACTCTCAGAGTCTCTCAGCCTGGCCTTTCCGTCAGACTGTTAGTCTGCCTCTACCTCAGGCTACCTTTACTGTGCCGTACACTACATAATTCTCTCTCTCTCTCTCTCTCTCTCTCTCTCTCTCTCTCTCTCAATTCAATTCAAGGGCTTTATTGGCATGGGAAAAATATGTTAACATTGCCAAAGCAAGTGAAGTAGATAATGAACAAATGTGAAATGAACAGCTAACATGACACTCACAGAGGTTCCAAAAGAATAAAGACATTTCAAATGTCATATTATGTATAAATACAGTGTTGTAACGATGTGCAAATAGTGAAAGTACAAAAGAGAAAATAAAGAAACATAAATATGGGTTGTATTTACAATGTGGCAACAGGTCACAAATCTTGCTGCTGTGATGGCACACTGTGGTAGTTGGGATTGTTTTCAAATTCTTTGTTAATCGGTGTAATCTGAGGTAAATATGTGTCTCTAATATTGTCATACATTTGGCAGGAGGTTAGGATGTGCAGCTCAGTTTCCACCTCATTCTCGTGAGAGCCAGGTCTGCCTACGGCGGCCTTTCTCAATATCAAGGCTATGCTCACTGAGTCTGTAGATAGTCAAAGATTTCCTTAAGTTTGGGTCAGTCACAGTGGTCAGGTATTCTGCCACTGTGTATTCTCTGTTTAGGGCCAAGTAGCATTCTAGTTTGCTCTGTTTCTTTGTTAATTCTTTCCAATGTGTCAAGTAGTTATCTTTTTGTTTTGTCATTATTTGGTTGGGTCAAATCTGCACGCAGAGTCTCAATTTGGTGTTTGTCACATTTTGTTGAATTCTTGGATGGTGAGCGGACCCCAGACCTCACAATCATAAAGAGCAATGGGTTCTATAACTGAAGTATTTTTAGCCAGATCCTAATTGGCATGTCGAATTTGATGTTCCATTTGATGGCATAGAAGTCCCTTCTTGCCTTGTCTCTCAGCTCGTTCACAGCTTTGTGGATGTTACCTGTGGCTCTGATGTTTAGGCCGAGGTATGTATCGTTTTTAGTTTACTCAAGGGCAGTGGTTCTCAAACCTTTTATACTCCCGTAACCCTTCAAACATTCAACCTCCAGCTGCGTACCCCCTCTAGCACCAGGGTCAGCGCACTCTCAAATGTTGTTTTTTGTCATCATTGTATGCCTGCCACACACTCACACTATACGATACATTAATTAAACATAAGAACGAGTGTGAGTTTTTGTCACAACACGGCTTGTGGGAAGTGACAAAGAGCTCTTTTAGGACCAGGGCCAAAAAGAATAATTTTGCTCTTTATTTAACCATCTTATGTATAAAACCTTATTTGTTCATTGAAAATTGTGAATACCTCTCCACAGGTTAATGAGAAGCTTGAAAGGATGCACATAACTCTGCAATGTTGGGTTGTATTGGAGAGAGTCTCGGTCTTAAATAATTTTCCACACACAGTCTGTGCCTGTATTTAGTTTTCATGCTAGTGAGGGCCGAGAATCCACTCTCACATAGGTACGTGGTTGCAAAGGGCATCAGTGTCGTAACAGCGCGATATGCCAAGGCAGGATACTCTGAGCGCAGCCCAATCCAGAAATCTGGCAGTGGCTTCTGATTAAATTCAATTTTCACAGAACTGCTTGTTGTAATTTTGATGAGGCTCTCTTGTTCAGATATCGGTAAGTGGACTGGAGGCAGGGCATGAAAGGGATAACGAATCCAGTTGTTTGTGTCGTCCATTTCGGGAGAATTGCGCACGCAGCTCACTCAGGTGCTTCGCTAAATCACATTTGACATTGTCTGTAAGCTTGAGTTAATTTGCACACAGCAAAATCATACAATGATGGAAAGCCCTGTGTGTTGTCCTTGTTAATGCAGAAAGAGAAGAGCTCCAACTTCTTAACCTCTCTGGGATATGTGGGACGGTAGCGTCCCACCTGGCCAAAAGCCAGGGAAAATGCAGAGCGCCAAATTCAAATAAATTACTATAAAAATCATACTTTCATTAAATCACACATGCAAGATAGCAAATTAAAGCTACACTTGTTGTGAATCAGCCAACATGTCACATTTCAAAAAGGCTTTTCGGGGAGAAAGCAAACAATGCTATTATCTGAGGGCAGCACCGCCGTAAACAAAGAGAGAAACCATATTTCAATCCTGCAGGAGTGAAATAAAAATATAATTCATGCCCTACCTTTAACAAGCTTCTTTTGTTGGCACTCCAATATGTCCCATAAACATCACAAATGGTCCTTTTGTTCGATTAATTCCATCGATATATATCCAAAATGTCCATTTATTTGGCGCGTTTGATCCAGAAAAACACCGGTTTCAACTTGTTCAACGTGACTACAAAATATCTCAAAAGTTACCTGTAAACTTTGCCAAAACATTTCAAACTACTTTTGTAATACAACTTTAGGTATTTTTTTACTTAAATAATCGATAGAATTGAAGAAGGGATGATCTGTGTTCAATACAGGAAGAAAACAAACTGAAGCACGCTTTCTGGTCACGCGCCTCTATCGAACAGTACACTTCAAGTGACCCTCGTTCAAGATGGCCGTACTTCTTCATTACACAAAGGAATAACCTCAACCAATTTCTAAAGACTGTTGACATATAGTGGAAGCGATAGGAACTGCTAGAAGGTCCCTTAGAAATCTGGATTCCCAATGAAATCCCATTGAAAAGAGAGTGACCCCAAAAAAAAGAAAATCTGAATGGTTTGTCCTCGGGGTTTCGCCTGCTAAATAAGTTCTGTTATACTCACAGACATGATTCAAACAGTTTTAGAAACGTCAGAGTGTTTTCTATCCAAATCTACTAATAATATGCATATCTTATCTTCTGGGGATGAGTATCAGGCAGTTGAATTTGGGCATGCATTTAATCCGGACGTGAAAATACTGCCCCGTCACCAAGAAGTTAATCATGGCCTCAATTTTGTCCCGCACACTGAATATAGTTGCGGAGAGTCCCTGTAATCCTAGATTCAGATCATTCAGGTGAGAAAAACATCACCCAGATAGGCCTGTCATGTGAGAAACTCATCATCATGCAAGCATTCAGACAAGTGAAAATTATGGTCAGTAAAGAAAACTTTTAGCTCGTCTCTCAATTCAAAACAACGTGTCAATACTTTGCCCCTTGATAACCAGCGCACTTCTGTATGTTGTTAAAGCGTTACATGGTCGCTGTCCATATCATTGCATAGTGCAGAAAATACACGAGAGCTCAGGAGCCTTGCTTTAACAAAGTTTTCACTGTAGTGTCCAAAAAGTTGTTCAAGCTGTCAGGCATTCCCTTGGCAGCATGAGCCTCTCAGTGGATGCTGCAGTGTACCCAAGGGGCGTCGGGGGCAAGTGCTTGCACACGCATTACCACTCCACTATGTCTCCTTGTCATAGCTTTTGCACCATCAATACAGATACCAGCACATCTTGACCACTAAAGTCCTTTTGATGTCACAATGCTGTCCAGTACTTTAAAAATATCCTCTCCTGTTGTCCTGGTTTGCAGAAGAGGATGTCTTCCTTAATTGACCCCCATAAACTTAATGGACATATACCAGGAGCTGTGCGGGATGATCTGTGACGGGATGATGATCTGTGTTCAATACAGGAGGAAAACAAACTGTAGCATGCTTTCTGGTCACGCGCCTCTATCTAACAGTACACTTCAAGTGACCCTCGTTCAAGATGGCCGTTCTTCTTCATTACACAAAGGAAAAACTTCAAGCATTTTATCCGGACGTGAAAATACTGCCCCCTGTCACTAAGAAGTTAAATTACAGGTTGTAATGCAGCAAAATAGGAAACATGCCAAGGGGGTGAATACTTTTGCAAGGCACTGCATGGGGGAGGGAATGCTGCCACCTCCAGGCAGGTGTTTGTCCCCCTGTGTGCTGAGGGTGTCAGGTTCTTGTCCGGTTCTGGGATTTAACCCTGGAAATTATTGATTTCCTCCTCTCTGTCCCTTGAAGACCTTTATGTACGTAAACACACACTCCCTATATCAGTGGACCCCTGCAACCCTCTTGTCGCCCCATCACAATGGTAATACGTTGTGCTAAGCTAGTTTCCCTCAAACTTCTTATGTGTATACTGTCTCTGTTGCTTTGTGTACACAGTGAATGGTGTGTGATATGGTCTCATTGGTTCATAACCTCATGTGGTCTCTAACAGTTATGATATCAAGATTCCTCCTACATAGCCACATACAGTACACACTCTTATTTAATCCAATAAAGTATTTATTATGGCTTTGATATTCATGCAGCATTAAGCAATGCATTACGCCGTGTATATCTGTAAAACTCAGAGGATTTATAAAGTCTTAAATAAATGATGTGGTATGATAGATGCTAATAACCTTGTTTTTGTTGTCTAGGAGGGTGTTTTATTTGAGAGGCGAGAAAAATGATCAGATGATGCTCTCTTTCTGCGAAGCTAATGCTTCAGACGTGTTGTGTATGGTCATAACAACAGGTAGCAGACATAAGCTTGAAATACTATTCTGCATCTTTGCATTTGTCACCACCACTGATATGAATAACGCTAATGAAGGAATACATTTAGAGCTTGTATGCTATTTTGCAGACAACACCTTTTTACTACCAACCAGCGTTTGCAAAGAAAAAACATTAAAAAGATGTGGCATTCAGTGTACAAACTAATAAAACGTGATGGAACACTTCTCAGCAGAATTGTAAATTGATGTATTGTGCGTTTAAAATGTTATGTTTTGCCATGTAGTCTCTATATATCACTGGTAATGTTCCCATGAGCAGCTCCTATTTGAGCCTATTTGGCAGATGGATCCAACAGTCCACCCAGATATTGTCCCTGTGACAGAGAACAGTCTAATGACAGCCTCATTGACGATGATGAGTTCTATTCCATTGCGCTGAGATCCAGTCCAATTTCAAAAGCAAATTCAGCTATTTGTCTTCCAAATAATTGTGGCACTTTATCAATCCTCCCAGTCTTTTATTTATCACTTCGATTGATGTGATCATTTTCACAAACTGCCTCTGCACTAACAGCTCCAACAGCCAAGGTACTCTCAGCAAGTGTGTGCCTGTGTATGTGTGTGTGTGTGTGTGGGGGGGATATGTGACTGTGTGTTTGTGTGTAAACACAATATGTAAAGTGTTGGTCCCATGTTTCATGAGTGGAAATAAAAGATCCCATGCCCACAAAAAGCTTATTTCTCTCAAATTCTGTGCAGAAATTTGTTTACATCCTGGTTTCAACTGTATCGGGCAGGTGGCAGATGGCAGACAGCGTGTATGGTGACGTGAGGGCGAGCTGTTTGCTTCCCCTTGGTGGCCTTGGGGTTATGAATGCACAGAGATCCTGAGGCCCATTGTCGCACCATTTAACCACCGCCATCACCTCATGTTTCAGCATGATAATGCACGGCCCCGTGTCGCAAGGATCTGTACACAATTTCTGGAAGCTGAAAATGTCCCAGTTCTTCCATGGCCCGCATAATCACCAGAAATGTCACCCATTGAGCATGTTTGGGATGCTCTGTACAACAGAGTTTTCCAGTTCCCGACAATATCCAGCAACTTTGCACAGCCATTGAAGAAGAGTGGGAGAACATTCCACAAGCCACAATCAACAGCCTGATCAACTCTATGCGAAGAATAGTGTCGCACTGCATGAAGCAAATTGTGGTCACATCAGATACTGACTGGTTTTCTGATCCACGCCCCTACCGTTTTTTAAGGTATCTGTAACCAACAGATGCATATATGTATTCCCAGTCATGTGAAATCCATATTTTAATGACTGATTAATTTATTTCAATTGACTGATTTCCTTATATGAATTAAAACTGTTGCATGTTGCGTTTTTATTATTTTGTCTAGTGTATTTCTCAATATGTATGTGTACTTGAAGAGGCGCATTTGTGATGTGAATAGTGGTGGTTTTCAATGCCTAAAAAAAATATTTTCTGTGTTTGTGAGTGTGTGCGTTTGTGTGTGCATGCGTGTGTGCGCATGTGTTTGATCAGTGGTGTAGTGTTACTTGTCTAATATTGCATCTATGACTAGTGTATGTGGAGACATGGTGGGACTGGATGGAAAGTCTCCAGGTATGATGGGAAGAGGACACAGACAGTCATCAATCTGACAGCTGCATCATTACTCCCTCTTATTATTCTCCCTCTCCTCTTTATCCTCTTATCCACTCTGTCTTCTTTTTCACCCGGTTCCCTCTGTGATAGATGAATAAATTATATTGGTTCCCTTATTAACTGGTTCAGTAGTACAGTAGGTCTAGCTGTGTGTTAGCTGATTTCAGGAGTAGGTCTAGCTGTGTGTTAGCTGATTTCAGGAGTAGGTCTAGCTGTGTGTTAGCTGATTTCAGGAGTAGGTCTAGCTGTGTGTTAGCTGATTTCAGGAGTAGGTCTAGCTGTGTGTTAGCTGATTTCAGTAGTAAGTCTATTAGAGTGTGAGCTGAGTTCAGTAGTAAGTCTATTAGAGTGTGAGCTGAGTTCAGTAGTAAGTCTATTAGAGTGTGAGCTGAGTTCAGTAGTAAGTCTATTAGAGTGTGAGCTGAGTTCAGTAGTAAGTCTATTAGTGTGAGCTGAGTTCAGTAGTAAGTCTATTAGAGTGTGAGCTGAGTTCAGTAGTAAGTCTATTAGTGTGAGCTGAGTTCAGTAGTAAGTCTATTAGAGTGTGAGCTGAGTTCAGTAGTAAGTCTATTAGAGTGTGACTACATACTTTAGATCTGGTTCTAGCCATTTAAGTTTACACTGAAAGGGGTTTTCCATCCATAAAAAGTTGGTCCCATGTTTAATTAGCTGAAATAAAATACCCCAGAAATGTTACATACATACATACAAAAAGCTTATTTCTCTCAAATTTTGGGCAATTTTTTTTTTTACATCCTTGTCAGTGAGTATTTCTGCTTTGCCGAGATAATCCAGACTTATTCTAAAATTGATTAAAAAAACATATTCCTCATCAATCTATACACAATACCCCATAATGACAAAGCAATAACAGATTTGTAGAACATTTTGAACATTTATTTAAAAACCCCCCAAAAACATCACATTTGTATAAGTATTCAGACCCTTTACTCAGTACTTTGTTGATGTACCTTTGGCAATGATTACAGCCTCAAGTCTTCTTTGGTATGACGCTACACGCTTGGCACACCTGTATTTGGGGAGTTTCTCCCATTCTTCTCTGCAGGTCCTCTCAAGCTCTGTCAGGTTGGATGGGGGGGCGCCTCTGCACATGACTGGGCCACTCAAGGACATTCAGAGACTTGTCCTGAAGCCACTCCTGCATAGTCTTGGCTGTGTGCTTAGGGTTGTTGTCCTGTTGGTAGGTCAAAGACAAAATATGTAAGTTCCTTTGAACGAGGTATGGTAGTAGGTACCAGGCGCATCGGTTTGAGTGTGTCAATCCCTGTAACACTACTGGGTTACACTACACAGTTTCCAGTGTGTATCAAAAATGGTCCACCAACTAAAGGACATCCAGCCAACTTGATACAACTGTGGGAAGCATTGGAGTCAACATGGGCCAACATCCCTGACCAATTGAGACTGTTGAGAGGGGGGAAAGGGGGTGGGGTGCAAGTCAATGTTAGGAAGATGTTCCTAATGTTTAGTATACGCAGTGTAGATACAGTACATATTTGATTTGTGTATCTTATTTCTACTAGACTGCTGACTGGCTCTGTCTGCTCTCAGAGAACTAGAGCTCCCCCACTGCTGAGCTGCTCCGTCTGTCTGGGACAGCGGGGGCTCTATAGGAAACAGAGTACACACAGGTGGAACTGACCGTGTGTAGTCTACTCTAGGGCCTGTCCCAGATACCTGGGGCAGTGGGCCGCCTGCAGAGAACGGCCTGCTCTTTGTCTTCCTGGTCCTCCTCTCCCTCTTTCATCTACCCCTTCCCTTCATATCCCTGGCAGAGAGAGGAACGCTGCCATACCGAGCGAGCCTCATAAAGCCTCCTGTCACTTTGACTAATTTGTTAGTCTTGTCTCACTGTGTCGAATCTTCACCCCACTCCTCCCTCCTCCCCTCCCTGCATCACCCCCAGCTCCCTCCTCCCTCCTCCCCTCCCCGCATCACGCCCAGCTCCCTCTGCCCTCCACCCCTGGATAAAAAAAGGGCCATAAATGTAATGGAGTGCTGTGGCCGCTCTATCTGCAGCCAGAGAGAACGGGGGCTTTATGAAGCAGAAGATAAACTGACGGCCAGATTCCTCATCCCAAGCCCTCGCTGTCTGACTCTGTCCCACCTCACAACCGAGACCTGCTGGGCCCAGGGTAAAAATAGAGAAAGGAGAGGAGAGCTATTATAAATGCTACTTTCTCTCTCACTCCGCTCAGAAATTCTGTTCAGCCAGTCCCTCAGAGGACCAGGAAGTGATAGCGGTGTGGAGTTAGTGCCAGTTTCACACCGCGGAAAACGAACGCCAACAACTCCCCTCCGTCCAGGGGGAATCAATTGCTATGTAGTTAGGGAGCAGTGGGGACCGAATTTAGAGAGACACAAAAACAAAAACACAAACATGTCCTCCATGTCCCCTACGCTACAGGATCACACCAGGGAATACACTCTGGCTACAACCAAATTTATTTGCTTGATATAGGAGCTCTGGTTAATAGCTAAAAATAGGTCCCACCTCTCCACTTCCTGTCAAGCTGTCAGCGTCCTTCTCCCTCTTCCTCATGGGAAGGCAGACAGAGTTTTCCTTCATGTGCTGTTCCAGCAGACAACCAGTGTGTGATTACTAACCCTCAAATCCACATGTCGACAGATCCGACCTCTCCTGACTCCCCAGGCTCACACAGGGAGAAGGAGCTGGCTGGCTGACTATGGACACGCAGGCCAATTTGAGAGAGGAGAGCTACTCCGCGATCGACTCGTTCCCCTATGTGTGTTCCCTCTTTTCTCTTCCCAGCTGAACACTCCGACATGTGAGGAGTAGTGGGTAATGGGAGTGATGGGTGGGGTTTGGTGGAAGGAAGCCACAGAATAGATGGGCTGTGTGCAGTGTGTTAGCCTGTTAGCCTTTGCTGTCCACTACAATACCACTGGCTATTTCTCTCTGGCGCTCCCAGTACAGTCATCTTTAATTGCGCTTAATAGGCTGTAAATGGCATCAACAGCTTCAGTGAATGTTCTGATGGAAGAGCCAGAATATGACGGTGTTGAACAGAAGAATGCAGTGGTAGTCCAAATCAAACCAAAGATTCAGCTTTTAAAGAGTATTCACTTGAGTTAAAAGTATGTTTCTCTGGCCTATAGAGAAAGAGCAAGAAAGTGTTGCATCATGGCCTGGCTTGTGGGCAGTGGTATTTACAGGGAAGTAAATGTGGTCAAAGGCCAATGGCATGGTGTCTCCTCTCTCTCTCTCTCTCTCTCTCTCTCTCTCTCTCTCTCTCTCTCTCTCTCTCTCTCTCTACTGCACCAGTTTCAAACGCACGCACACACGCACGCACACACACCGCTCCCTGGTAAATGTAAACAGGTTGTTTCTTCCACATTGGAGGTTTTCCTCTCTCCGTGACTGGAGCAAAATGTTATTTATTATAACGGAATGAGAAATATAGATCAGCTCCTGGAGATTACAGAGATGTAGAAAACGTGTAAATAGGGGAGAGAGAGAGAGAGAGAGAGAGAACAAGAGAGAGCGGGGTAGAGGAAGAGATGGGAAAGCGAAAGATAGACAGAGAGAGGAAAAAAGAAAGACAGAGAGGGAAAACAAATAAAATGGAGGTGGCATGTGTGAGCCCAGCCAGGGCTGTGAGCTGAGTTCCCAGGCAAGACAGCGTGAGCCGCCTATTTGTCAGCATTGATCAACCCATTAAGACGCTGTGGTGGGAAGCATATTGGTTTTGGGGGTCAAAGGGCCAGAGAGATAAAGGAAGGGGGGTGTGCTGAACTATTTTCAGCTCCGGCTGCTGCACATCTGCAGGATGAAAAAAAGACTGGTATTCCATCTTCACACTACAGCGTATAGGAAGTTCATTTTGCGTTCAGCCAGTCCCTGTGGGTGAGGGGAAATATGGCATTTGTCCCAGTAGTATCTATGGATACGTAGCATATGTTTTATCTTGCTTATACAGCCCTTCTATTTCTCTGGGAGTGTCGTAGAAGACATGGCCGCCAGTCAGGCAGAGAGATAGCATGTCATGTGTCTTCCTTGGTGTCTGTGTGTGTCTGGGTGTGTGTGTCCAAGCCCAAGGGGAGAGCAGGCTGCTGCTGCTTCGTCTTCCGTCCCCCAGCCTCTGATGAATTCATATCATTAACTCTGCCTTGATCGGCCTGCTAATCCTACACTCAGTAATAAGGGATTAAAATGTCACCTAAGCCACCTACTGTTATTGAGCCCAGAGACGTGTGTGTGTGCATGAGAGAGGGAGAGAGAAGAGGGACAGAGTAAAAAAGGATTTGGTGGTTGGGCAAGTATGTGTGAGAGAGAGCGTATATACTGTACAATGTTCAACTGTATGTGCAACTGTATGTGACATACTGTAGAATAATACAAATAAGTGTTTTCCTTGTGAAATTGTGAACAGCTATTGAATATGTTGCTACTGCTTTGGCTAAGGTGTGGTTGGGGTAGGTTGGTCTGGAGTTAGGGTGTGTCCTCGTTCTGGAAAGTTTCATAAAATGTTATGAAAAAAATGTCTCTATAACCTCTCCGGGCAAACCTAGAGAGAGTCATGGAGGAGAAAGACAGAAAGGAATTCCAATTCGCTGGATAACAGCCCAGTCCAGAGCAGACCAACAGGCTGCTTGCCTGCTGCCCTCTTCTGCCTGGTTGCCTAGCAACCCCTAGTGTACTCCTCTGTGAGGCCGGCCCACTAATGACTGCTGTTGCCGCAGCAGCTCAGAGGCTACTAATGGTTCCCGTCTTCAGAGCTGTGGAGCCTCATGACCAATCGCTGCAGTTTAGGGCCAGGAGACTGACTGATCACTGGGCAGGGACCCCAGGACCTCAACCTACCTTAGCTCTCCCTAACACCACCACTCCATCCTCTAACTCTCAGTAACACCACCACTCCATCCTCTAACTCTCCCTAACACCAACACTCCATCCTCTAACTCTCAGTAACACCACCACTCAACTCTCTGTAACACCAACACTCCATCCTCTAACTCTCCCTAACACCACCACTCCATCCTCTAACTCTCTGTAACACCAACACTCCATCCTCTAACTCTCCCTAACACCCCACTCCATCCTCTAACTCTCCCTAACACCCCACTCCATCCTCTAACTCTCCCTAACACCACCACTCTATCCTCTAACTCTCCGTAACACCACCACTCTATCCTCTAACTCTCCCTAACACCACCACTCCAACCTCTAACTCTCCGTAACACCACCACTCCAACCTCTAACTCTCCCTAACACCACCACTCCATCCTCTAACTCTCCGTAACACCACATCTCCATCCTTTAACTCTCCCTAACACCACCACTCCATCCTCTAACTCTCCCTAACACCACCACTCCATCCTCTAACTCTCCCTAACACCACCACTCCATCCTTTAACTCTCCCTAACACCACCACTCCATCCTCTTTCTCTCTGTAACACCACTACTCCATCCATCCAAGAGTGTTGGGGTTCTCCACCACCCTCCTCCTTCACTCCAAACAAACCAGCAGAGAAAACGAAAGGCTTCTAGTCACAACATCTGGAACTCCCCAAGTCCCCCATCTGACCGCCACAGCCCCCAGTCACTTTATCTTAAACCCTCCAGGCTCTAACCACAATTTGTCATCTGTGCTCCCATTCAGACACAGCCCATTTCCACCACTCACAGTGCAGTATCTCTCAGTTAGTAGACCCCTCCAACAGCACTATACTGAATGGTTTATATGGAATATGCATGGGATCCAGTGACAATGCATCTGTTGCTCTTATGAGTTTGTATTCTCATTGTCATCGTGTAATAGCCAGCTGTGGGAAAAGACAACAATAGATCCGTGTTATCTCCAACTCATGGCCTGTAAGTGTTGACATTAGCATGTCTGTATAAAGGTTTGTTTGGTTGTGATGTGGGCAGCGTTACCTTTTGTTCCAGCGTCACGGTGTATTCTGGTGTATGTACATGTAGAACTAGGAGTGTCACATTAGATGCATACATCCCTCCACGTCGTTTAGTCGCTTGGCTATATTTGACTCATGACGTCTGGGCTCATGTCAACTGCTGTCAAGTGTACCACGGCTCTAAGCCTTCCAGTCATAGTGAACATGACTGATGGGAGTGGGCAGCCCTGCACTGTGCTGCTCAGTGACACACACACTGGCCCTGTTCTCATGCCCTATGTAGGAGAGACAGGCCCAGTGCCCAGTGTCTACTGCCTACTGCAGGCTCCAGGAGACACAGCCAATACACCACTCATGGAAGGATGCCCTCACTAAGCACAGAGCCTCTCTACACTGACCTTTGCCCCCACACTATTCATCCAGGGAAACAGGAAGATATTTGTCATGTTGTATACAGTCAAAGGCTTTGAAACTCTTCATTTTATACATGTCATACTCCTGAGAGAGATGGAACTGTGTAGAGGGAGCAAAGAGAGCCATGGGAGTTTTTATTCACAGCAGGCGTTTTTAAAAGCCCTTCTAATGTTGGGCTTGGCGCTGCTAAGCTTTTTCCTCTCTGGACTGTATCTTCAGAGGTTGTTTATTGATTTGCACTTCTAACCTTTTTACAGTACTTTCTGTGTTTCTTGGACATGTTTTTGTGTGTGGCTTTCAAAAGCCAGTGTGTCTGGGGTGGGCTTGGCTGACCAGAGCAAAGCAGCAGCATACTGGTCACGACGCTTGGATCTGGTCCTGAGGGGAGGGGTGGCGGTGGTAGTGGTTGGGGAGGTAGGAGTGTGTAGAGCTGGGCAGGGCAGGGCAAGTTATAGAAGGGTAGGGGTGGAAAAGAGAGAGGGGGGAGGGGAGGGAGGGACAGAGGGAGAGAGGATATATAGAGCTGGGCAGGGCATGGCTTTAAGGGACAGAGGGAAGTAGGGAGGAGACAGGAAGCTCAGGGCAGCCAGAGAAGACCTCTCCTTGTGGGGTTGATAGTGGGTGATGTAATGGCATTAATCTCCTCATGCCATCTGACAACCAGTGTGACTCATTGAAAAGTGCTAATTCTGCTGAACTGTGACGGGGAACCAGGCATCTTCGGAGGCCAGGGCCCTGGATTAATTAGGCATGCTGGCATCAAACTCAAAGCTCACACATTCTCCTCTTCTTCTTTACTAGAACAGAACAGAGCACTGTTTGTGTTGTTTATCTGATGCTCCAGTGAGTCAGGACAAGAACTACAGGCCCATGAACACCACTCTGTCCCCTTTCCTCCTGGTAGTGGTTGTAGTGGATGTCCCCAGGTGGCCACACTAACCCAGGTGTTTTCTCCTCTCTCTGCAGATGAACCGGCCCATCCAGGTGAAGCCAGCCGACAGCGAAGGACGAGGAGGTAATTAACCTTCTCCTGGTTGTCCCGTCCCTCTTTTCACCCCTACTCCCTCCTTCCCTCCCTCCCTTCACCCCTTCACCCCTCTCTCCACCCCTCCACTCCTCCAACCCTCCACTCCTCCATCCCTCCATTCCTCCGCACACCTGAATATTCTGCTCTCAGTAGGGACACACTGGGAGTTTGCAGAGTAGCCATTAATATAGGTCACTCGCCTCTATTGACTTCCCATCTGTGCCGGGCCGGACCAACAGAGAGAGGGGCTGTGTCAGGTTCACTGTCACTCTGGGAGGTTCAAAGTCGAGTGAGGAGCGGGAGGAGGAGAGGCTGGGTAGGGATCTATCCCTCCTCACTGTTCTCAGAGTGACAGCTCAGCCTGGTTACAGATGAGTACCACTGAGAGTCAAACCCCCCTTCCATGCACCTCCATATCCTTCCTCTTCCCCCCTCCTCACCCCCACACAGCCACACTTCAGAGGTCCTGAATAGGCTTTACCAGTCAACACCAGGACAGTCATACCCATCCACTTTGTACTGCCAGGTCAATCGTACAACTCAGATTTGTTATTTTCACAACATATAAAATGGACAGAGGAGAGAGTGTAGTTACTGTAGTAGTCAGACATGTTTATAAATGATCCGTGATTTTGGGTTTAGGCCTTTGACACCAAATCACAAAACAGAATGAAGGTTTTTACACAGAGCTGAAGAGCCACCCGCCAGCTTGGCCCTAGCCAGAATGACAGTGTGATTGACTAGATCATTCCAAAGCCATTTGTAACATTATCAGGGTTAATGCAGATTAAGCCAGTTACAGATTTACATGTGGCATAATTACATCTAATAGACCCAGTGTGCGTCTACATTGTGAGGGTCAGATGCATTATGTGTATCCCAGCCTTCTGAGTTACACCACAGCCAGCCAGGGTAAGATTAGACCCGGACTGAGCCAGTTTGGTGATTTACGTGGTCAAGATGTGTGAATCAGCCGGCCCATTTCCCTGTTCCCTGACACACACTCACTCTCCCATTGAGATCTTATTTTTGTCACGGCTCCACTTTAATTAACGGCCATCTAAAAACAGGCAAAGTCTGACGGACAAGACCTGGGCGGGAGCCAATCGGCATTTTCACTGAGATAAATTGGATCTCTGGTTTAAGGGAGGGAGGATGGATGGTCCCCGATATCAATTACTACTCTTTCTCTAGCCGGAGAGGAGAGGAGAGGGGGAGAAAGAGGAAAAATACAGACAGAGTGAATGAAATACAGAGGACTCTCTATGCCAGCCATCCCAGTTCTGTTCTCTAGCTAGCCAGTCTGTCACAGGAACATTGTGTTGGGGACGACATACAGGGTATAGGACACGGCGTGGCGCTGAATGAAATGTGAGCACAACGACAGGCCAGGACCCAACATAGATACAGTATCGAGCGTTAATGGCAACAGGAAGTCATCAGACAGGGCAGGCAAGTAAAGCGTAGCCTCGGCTGACAATGAAATTAGATTTACTGGCCTCGACTTAAAGGAAAACAGACAGCCCTGGGTAGGAAAGGGATTCATCTCTCCCGCTCTCTCTCTCTCTGTGTGTGTGTGTGTGTGTGTGTGTCTCTGTCTCTGTCAGAGTAGATAGAGTGAGGCCGACCCAGCCAGGTAGACAGTATTCCCACCAGGGCCCTAGCTGTAGACTGGTTAGCAGTGGGACCAGCTCTTGCGTCGAGACTTCTGCCCCCGTGGAATGGGGAGTCGCACCGAGACTTCTGCCCCCATGTCATGAGGAGTCGCAAAAGGTGTCTTGGTTACGTGCTTCTGCAGGCATTACGGCCCATTAGTGGGTTTAGATACGCTGGTACATCCCCCTGCCTCCCTCTCCCTCCCTCCTTCCTGCCTCCCCCTCCCCCAGAGAGCTGTCCGCTCTCCAGGGATAGAGATGTGTCAGGAGCGCTAGTAAAAGTTTGGCACAGGAACTGAATGTGGGACCAGACGGCGCATAATCCTACAGATCTATTGGCCCATTGTGGATAGGAAAACTAATTGTCTGGGCTGTCTATTATAATGACTCATGGGTTGTTTATTTCTCCTTTGCATTATCAAATAGAATAGGAGAATGGGATGGGAGGAGGATTTTCAGACTTGAAATCTATTGTCACTTTGCTGCTCTGAGTCAACCAGCACCCCTCTCCCCTCCCCTCCTCTCCCTTCAAGTCCATCTTTATCTCTTGTGCTTCAACCCAGCCTTTATTTTCAACTTGATCAAGTCATAATTTCAATTGGGAGATATAGCGAGACAATGGAAGCAGGGTGACTCTGCTCTTCTGCTATGTGGACAGTGCTTGAATGGAAAGTGTCTCATATCTCCACTTTAAACCCAAGCAATTTGCCTCAATCCAAACGGGGCTGGGGAAGTGGATAGAGAGGGGGAGAGATAGAGCTAGTGATAGAGAGGGCTACAGAGCGAGGTCCAGAGAGAAAAAGAGGGAGTGAGGGAGACGGAGAGTTGGGGTTGGCAGGAAGAGGGAGCTAACGGAGGGTGATGTGGGTAGCTGAGCGAATCTCAGCACTAAATCATTTGGGAAGCACCCCTTCCTTATCTCCTCCTCTCCATCTAGGAATCTCTTCCCCCTGACCTTGTCTGCCGCTGTGTCTGTGAAGAAAAGATGAAGCCATGTTATCTATGATTGGAGATGGCCATTATCTAAACACAATCTGCAGGCTGCAGGTCCCACTCCTCCTGTAGCCATCCAGCCATGGCCACCGTAGTAGAATGGAGAGAGGATGGTGGATCAGTATCAAGCACTCTCTCTCCCTCCCTTTATTTACTAGGAGAAGACATTCTCTTATTACGCTTCTCTAACACACAAGCACCTCTGTCCGCATTGACCTTTTAGTCCTCTCTCCATGCTCTCTCTACAGCCATGTTAACCAGCTCCAGTCCTCCAGTACCCCCAACAGCACACATTTGTGTTGTAGCCCCGGACAAACTCACCTGATTTGACTCGTTGAGTTCTTGATGATTAGTTGGCAAGTTAAATCAGGTGTGGTTGTCCAGGGCTACAACACAAATGTGTCTGTTGGGGGTGCTGGAGGACTGGAGCTGGTAAACACTGCTCTAAAGTCTATGTTGATCTTCTGTAATAGACGAAACACACCGGACCGACGGCCGGCTTGGAGACAGCTAAAAGTCTCCCTCTCTGTCTAGATTTGCCTGTTTGCTTACCTCTCCCTTCTTCAACGTGTCCTTTTCCTAAATCATTACCAAGCTAATGTAGCATTAAAGTCCCACCGCTCTGAATGCTTTCTTCCTAATAATGTAGAATTAGAGTTCCACCATTCTGTATGCGTCTACCTGATAATGTATCATCAGAGTCTCTTGGTATCTTTACATAGTTTCAGTTTGACTAGAGCGTGTATCAAGGTTTGTAGTTTCTGTCTGGGTTGCACTCGGCCCTACGGCATCCTGAGGAGCTATCCTTTTTTTTTTTGCTCTGTGTTCGTCCTTGCCTGGGTGCTTCCTTGTCTCAGCGTGTGTCTCTGAAGGATGACCCCAGTCTGGGAGGTGAGAGATTGACAGGACCTCAAGCTCTTGTGCGCTGTGCTGTCATGCCCCACCCAGCAGATAGGGAAGTGTGAGGGCTGATGTGTGGCTGTTGCAGCAGGCTGCCAGGCCGCTGGGGAGGGGCTGTCTGGAGGCACCTCAACACCCACTGAGGACCGTGCTCCACTTTACATGCAAATGAAGCCAAAAGATCTCTCTCCGCCTTTGGACACGAAACATGAAAAACTCTGAAAAGTCAGAAAGAGCCCGGCAGGGCGGTACACACCCAGTTTGTCAGAGGTTCAGGGAACACAGCGTAGTAGCTCAAGGTTGGCTGGGCATTAAATTAAATTGCTTGGTTACAGCATCTGTATGATAGGACCATGCCACGAGAAAACATACACCCAAATTATATTAGGAAAAATAAATTACGTTTAAATATTTGGACAGAAATTGGAACAGGCAATTTCACAAAATTTCTTCCGTTGTTCTGTGATCGTTTTTGAAAGTCGCAACGAAAGGTTTAAGGCCTTCCTTGTGCTTCTGAGTAAATGAAAGTGACAGCTCTTGCAGTATGAGTAATGCATTTACAAGCAGGAGGCCTGGATCCTATCATTATGCCTGATACAGTGACAATTTGAATATTCCTTCCCTTTTGCTGATTCTATTTACCGCCTCACTATGTTGAATAATCTTCTGGCATATATCAGATTAAGCCTATCAGTAAAGAGACTATGGGTCTGCTCAGAGGCAGGGCCAGTCAGATGTATCTTCATCAGCATTACAGCAGGACAGGCTGGAGCCGGAGCTGGGGTTGGAGCTGGGGTTGGAGCTGGGTTTGGAGCTGGAACTGGAGCTGGGTAGGGGACTGGGACTGGAGCTGGAGCTGGGCATGGAGCTGGGTCTGGAGCTGGGGTGGAGCTGGGTAGGGAGCTGGAGCTGGGGTTGGAGCTGGGGTTGGAGCTGGAACTGGAGCTGGGTAGGGGGCTGGGACTGGAGCTGGAGCTGGGCATGGAGCTGGGCCTGGAGCTGGAGCTGGGCATGGAGCTGGGTCTGGAGCTGGAGCTGGGCATGGAGCTGGGTCTGGAGCTGGGGTGGAGCTGGGTAGGGAGCTGGAGCTGGGGTTGGAGCTGGGGTTGGAGCTGGAACTGGAGCTGGGTAGGGGGCTGGGACTGGAGCTGGAGCTGGGCATGGAGCTGGGCCTGGAGCTGGGGTGGAGCTGGGTAGGGAGCTGGGGATGGAGCTGGGCGTAGAGCTGGGTCTGGAGCTGGGGTGGAGCTGGGGATGGAGCTGGGGGCTTTATATAGAGCTGGGGTATAGGGCTGAGGAACAGGGCTGGAGCTGGGGATGGAGTTGGGGATTGAGCCTGAGCTGGGGCTGGAGCTGGGCCTGAAGCTGGGGTTTTTATATAGAGCTGGGGTACAGGGCTGAGCAGGGCTGGAGCTAGGGAGGGCCCAGAATTGAAGCTAAGCTGGTGCTGGGGTTGTAGTAGACCAGTAGGGCTACAGTACTGGGGCTGTATATAGGGCTGGGGTATGAGGCTGAGGAGCAGGGCTGGGGCTAGGCTATAGAGTGGGGTCTGATCCCACCATGGCAGAGCCTTTCAGGCAGCAGCCGTGTGCCATGCAGCGTCAGGTCCTATAATGAGCCCATCAGCACCATAACCCATCTGATGTGTTGCCTGAAACATTACTGTGCATTTGAAATGCACCCAGAGGCCTAGCAGGAATCTTTTATCGTTGGGTGCAGCTGTCCGTGCTTTCAGAGCACAGCACTCACATACGCTCGGCGTGAGCAGCAAGTGATATGGCAATGAGGCCGCATTAAAAAAACATGTCAACCACTGACACTTTAGTGGAGCATGATACTAATTGTTTCTAGGGTGGCATTTACTTGCAACCAGAAGGAAAAACCTTAGCTAAGTAGGTTTCTCAACAGCTCATTCCCCACCCGGTGAGAGAAAGAGAGTGAGTGAGAGAGAGAAAGAGAGTGAGTGAGAGAGAGAAAGAGAGGAAGACATAGAGAGAGGGAGGGAAATAAAGAACCAAGCCAGACACACTGCACCCTACAACAAAAGGTAACACTTTAATTCAGAGAGAGAAGCATCAATCTTGACAGCATATGGCATCTGTGCAAAATCCATTAATTTTTAATACACCGGGCGCTGGAATGAAAAGGCTTCCTGAGACAAGCGATTGTCAGATGTCAGTTGTGTTTTGATAACTTTGATCTTCTCTTCTATTTGCATTCCTAAAATGGGGCCGTCCACATGCCATCTCAGACTGGACATGCCATCTCAGACTGACACAGCCCTATATCCCACACAATTACTCCTACCTTCAGTCAAGCAATGAACAGCTGCGGAGAGAGAGACGAGTGGAGGATAGTGTGGGTAACTGTGTGTGTGTGTGTGTCTGTGTGTGTGCGTGTGTGCGCGTGCGTGTGTGTGTGTGTGTGCAGTCAGTTGGACAATGTAGCACACAAACCTAGCTATCAACCTCTCTCCATGTCTGTTTCTCATGCAGACACTCATGCTTCAATGTAAAGCAGTGGGGAGGAAGGACCTTGTCGATTACATGGGCGGGTGCTGAGTGGAGCCTCATTCACAGTACAGATCACCTGTTATAGCAGGGCTCATTTACAGACAGGGGTAAGAGGGCTAGGATCTCTCTGTGATAGATAAGTATGGAGGAGAGGGGTCAGACAGACAGTCGGGTCAAGTAGCCCCGCCATGTCAGTTAAATCCTAAGTGTTCTGCATAGTGAAGCATTCACTTGAGTCTGGATGTAAACGCAGGATTGTACTTTAACTGTATTCTCATTGATTTTCCCCCTCCACACACACTTTTATGAAGAACTCTCTCAGTCTGTTCTGGAGGCTAGACATCTCGTTATGCAGAGTAGTGAGCATCGCTGGTTATTTATTCATAACCATAAATGCACTTTAAAAGCCTCCGAGTGGCCATAAGAGTAGAGAAACCTTGCAGATCCAATAACGCGCTGCTTTGGAGACAGGTGCAAAATGGACTAATTAATAGCAATTCATACTCTGGCCAGGGTGTGCGGTGCGGTGGGCCGGCCGGCCGGCTCGGCGAGAGGAAAGGAGAAGAGTGCTTAGGTCAGGCAATGAAAAGATATCGGCTCCAAATTCAATATTCTCGCTCCGGCCGTTCCTCCCTCCCAGAGGAGGGCTCAGAAGAGTTCTCACTTTCCTGTAACGCTTTCGCTGGGTGTCATCTATTTCTTCAGTTTGCATGTTTGAAAAGTTTATTACCTCACTCATGGCTAGTTAATTAGCCTTGTAAAGCTATCATTAGACCTCCTCAGGCCCCGGTTGGAAATTAGTCTTTGTCCCAAAACATTAAGATGCCACAGGAGGCCTGTAAAAGTGCACTTCTACCATTAAGGCCTGATAGTGACACCCCAATGAAACGTCTGATGACAGAGAGAGAGAGAGAGACAGTCCAAATGGAGTCAGGTGTGTTCTAGGAGCCACTCAAGTCTCACCTCTGCTCTGACTCATTCCAGACAAGCACCTGTCTTGGACTGTTCTGTGAGCTGAAAGCTGTGACTGCATCCCGGCTGAGACCCATATCCTGTCCTCTCATGGTCTAGTCCCCATCCAGCCGCTCCCCATGACCACACACGGTGTACCCTGTTCTCGTCAGGCCTATCAGGCCAAATAGAGGAGCTTTAATGAGTAGAGAGATGGCTGTGTGACGGTGACTACTGTATTTTTTAAGAACAAATTCTTATTTACAATGATGGCCTACTGGGAAACAGTGGGTTAAGTGTCTTGTTCAGGGGCAGAACGACAGATTTTCTACCTTGCCAGCTCTGGGATTTGATCCAGCAACCTTTCAGTTACCATGTGTATGTGATCAATTTGATTTGATTTGATACACTGACACAGCCTCACACGGACCCAGCCTCAAATCTCAAACGTCATAACCACGGCCCAATACTCTAACCACTAGGTTACCTGCCGCCCCTACCGTAGATGAATGTGTAGGAGCAGGAGAATGCGTGAGGCCAGTTATTACAGCAGATGGTCATGTAGGAGTGAGAGGCTGGGGCCGTGGTCATGACGTTTGAGACTTGAGGCTGGGTCCGTGTGAGGCTGTGTCAGTGTATCAAGTCAAATCAAATTGATCACATACACATGGTTAGCAGATGCTATTGCGAGTGTAGCAAAATGCCTGTGCTTCTAGTTCCGACAGTGCAGTAATCTAACAATTCAAAAACGACCTAATACACACTGCCTAATACACTCCCTGTATGGCTGGGTCCGTGTGAGGCGTGACCAGATGAGCGTGATCGTGACTAGCAAGAGGGCTTCCACTTTAAGATAAAGCTCAGACACCTCCAGCTATAGTAAGAGCGGCACGCCGTCGGGCAGGCTGGCAGGGCATACTGGTTATGCATGTGCTCATTTGTGTGTTGAAGCAGGGAGCATTTTAACTTTACAGGAATGTAACAGGATCTGATGTTCCCCCCAGCTTTATTTTTAGAACAACTGTGTCTAATGGTACCTGGCAGGTACAGGAGGTGTCACATCTGTCCAGGGCCAGGTGATGCTCTCGCCCCTCGCCTTCCCCCCACCGCTCCCTCCCCAACGCGGTCAAATGACTCACGTTGAAGATCAACAGAGTCGTTTCCAATGAACTCGTTTTCCTCTCCCTGCCACGTTACATCAGTTCTGGGGATGGGTTCTTGCTAGTAGTCATTCCATTCCACAACACAGTCAAATAGGAAATGCATAATGTAGAAGAAGGTAAAGAAGATGAATGTTCTGTCTAATGCCAGGGGAGATTAATTAGAAAAATCCTCCCTTCTGACTGGGCAGATCTGGAGGTATAGAAGCCATACATCGTAGTCACAGCGCCCCTTTCTGGCCAGCAGGACTAGCCGTGTCAAAGCGGACGATGGAGGGGAGGGTATAGGTCAACACAGGATACAGCTGTACAACACACAACCCAGGGAACACTATACACTGTATACTATATACACTACTATGCTATACTGGAGCTCTTATCTTCATGTATTACTGCTGCTTGACAGTAACAGCACTCCAAACAACATCTGTATCAAACATCACCCAGACACTACAGGCAGCTCTATCTACTAGAATAGTTCAGTGGAGACAGGAACATGTCTTCCTCCCAGGGAAACCACACAACAACAACAACAACAACAACAACAACAACAGAACACACCAGTGTGCCTGATGATGACAGGGAGTGTTTTGAGTTTCCTGCTGAGGTGATCCTCACAGACTCAGCAGAACGGTACCATCAGCTGTAGCATTTGTTTGTGTTCTCTCTCCTTCTTTCTTTCCCTCCTCTCCTCCTCTCCCCCGGTTTCCCTCCAGAAGACAGGAAGCTGTTTGTGGGGATGCTTGGGAAGCAGCAGAGCGAGGAGGACGTCCGGCGGCTCTTTGAGACCTTCGGCCAGATCGAGGAGTGCACCGTCCTGAGAGGGCCTGATGGGGCCAGTAAGGGTCAGCGCCTGCCCACACACCTCACTTCCTCTTTGCCTCTTTACTCCCTCTCTTCTTATCTGTCTCCTTCCCACTGTCTCTTGCTCTTCACTCCCCTCTTTCTCCCCTTCTCTTTCTCTCTCACACACTCTCTCTCCCTCTATTCCCACTTTCTCCCTCTCCATCTCTACTCTCTCTCCTTCTCCTCCTCCCTCTCTCTCCGCCTGTATATTCCCTCACTTTACCTGTCTCCTTCCCGCTGTTTCTCGCTCTCTATTCGCCCCTTTCTCCCTCTCTCACTCTACTCTCTCCTTCTCCTCCCTCTCTCTCCCCCTCTATATATTCCCTTACTTCACCTGTCTCCTTCCCACTCTCATCCACTCCTTAGCTCACCCTCCTCTTCTCCCCTGGCCATACCTTCCACTTACTGTTCTGTAGATCCCTTTCCACCTCTTTCTCTCGCCTTCCCCTTGTACCTCCCCTACATATACAGCATCACACCTCCTTCCTCTCACCTATCTATCTTTTCTCTCCGCACCTCTCGCTCTTCACTCCCTCCTTCTCCAGCTCTCCCTTTGTAGTCCCCATTCCTAACACCATTCACTTTCCCTAGGCTCGTACTCAACAAACACCTTGCAAACACCTTCTCCTCTTCCCTCCAACTCCCTTCCTCCTCCTCTTCCTGTTATCAGAAAGGCGGAGGGGTGTAATTATGTTTGTTTCCCACATCCCTGTCACCCCTCCCTAGAGACGTTTGTGGACAATGATGTCCTACTGTAAATAAATCAGTCTGTCCCTGGATTTTAGCACTGCCTGCCACTCACGACAATAACAGTAGAGCAGTATTTACCGAAACACAACAACAGCCCAAACGCTATGAAGTCCATTGAATCATAACGTGAAAGATGGCTATGGATTTTTGATTCAAGGATTGTTCTTAGCCAGCAGTGTGTCTTCCTCCTATTCTTTAATGGTTCTCTCTCATATAGTAGTTCAGAAGCTTTGTTATTTCCTCTGATAAGCAGCGAGCGTTGGGGTGCACTATCTCTCTCTCTCTCTCTCTCTCCCCTACCTCACTCTCTCTCTCTGTATCTCTCTTTCTATTGCCTGTGATTTATCCTCCTATATTAAATGGCTGAATGTGTGAAATAGATGTGTGAGAAGGTAGGAGGTTTGATAATGTGCAGCTTCCATGTACATTCAAGAGAAAGGCTGGCTATAATGAGCCATGTGACTATCGGTGTGAACATCTGCTCCGCTCTCTGTTGATCCGGGCTCTATTGCTCTGCGTTGCCCAAAGGCCTGCTCCCTGCTCCCTGCTCCCTGCTCCCTCTCCCCGGGCCGCTCCCGCTGCCTGCCTGTCTCTGATTGACAACCCACAAAATGAAATAAGCCCAGCGCTGTGTGCTCCTGCTGGGTCAAACGGGAACCAGTGTGCTCCCTCGTTCACTCCTTCCCTCTTTCACTCATTTGCCAGCCACTGTAGCGCTCCTCTCTTCTCTCGATACTACTCTCTATACCCTTCTCATCACCAGTTTCACATCACCAGCTCTTTTCTTCATCTTGCTTTATATCTCTCTACATTGTTGTGCTAAGATCTGTAGTTGTGTACCATAAGCATAGGTGGTGTCTGTTTCTTACAGACTGTCCCAGTTGTTTGGCCCCCAGGTGACTGAGAGAAGGGTTTGACTGACTGCTCCGACCAGAGCCAGTTGTGCAACAATCCCATGGCATCGTTAAGGAGACAAATCACTTTGGCAACCACAGTACCACTAGACATGGTCCCATCAGTCAAATGAAACAGATCTTGAAATTGACAGTGCTCTCTATTCCATTATGGAGCCTTTGTCCCCTGTTGATGTAAATGTATGCCACTCGGAGGCTTTCAGCATCCTTTCAACCCAATAAAAAGGCCAAGAAGTTTGACATCCATCTCTGTATGGCAGCCCTGCTCAAAGTACTCTCAAAGTGAAACACTTGCTGCCAGAGTTGAATGGAGCGAGGAATTGTCAGGAATATCAGAGAGATGGCTTTTAGGTCTATAATTAAGTTGTGTTATAAATGTCATCCATTCTGCCTGATGGAATTCATGCATACATATTATTTTCTCCAGGAATTCAAAAGGCAGCACAGAACCTCCAGCTAGCTTGAAAGTAATGCAGTCTTTTTTTCTTTCTTTTTTTCCTTCTTCCTATTCTCAACCATCACATTCAAAAACCTTGACTGACTGCGCACTACAATTTATGAGTCTAGCTTCACTTCCAATTCTTTAGAGAACTTCATGCTCCGGGTCCTAAACCTATCCAGGTTTTTTTTTTCTAGGTCAGGGAAAGCAAGGCTATACACACGCCGCTACATTCGCTGTCTCAGTCAGTGGGGGGCGTTGAGAGCCCCATGTGTTTAAATGCATGTTGTTTGCCGAGCGCAGCGACTCTCAGCCTGCCCTGCCTCCAGTCGGGCTGAGCTGAGCCGGGACACCAGGGCTTAATCACTGCCAGGGCCAGCCTTGTTAGCTAGGTGGATGTTGGGGATGGAGGGAGATAACCAACAGTATACCATCTAGGACCTGGAAACGAAAGCTGGGCTCTTTGAGTTTCCAGAACAAACTCTCCCTTTATTATTTCCACTACAAAGGTTAAACGCTTTTGTTCCCTCAAACAGAGGCGTGCAATCAAACGTTCCCCCAGAAGGCTGCCGCCTCCCTCCCTCGCTCCAGTTGGAGGAAAAAGGGACCTTTAACTTCCAAAGCAGAGGGGAGTGCCAGAGAAGGGAGAGTAAGGGGGCCACGGTGAAATCAAAGCCCTTTGTGATTTGTCTACCAACCACTTTTTAGTCATGTCTCCTGCCTTTATATAGCATCTGGTCTGAACACATACTAACTTATACTCGTAGCCGTCATTAGAGTTCCCATTTACGTTTAGAAAACATTATATTACATTAGAATCACATTTTCACATCTCTACATACAACATTGATCATGTTGATGGAGCACAGATTGCCAAGGTGACAGGGGGAAACTGTTTATATGCAGCCAGTGTATGTAACTCCATCCTTGGCCACATTTGATTTGGTTGAGGAAATGATTCATTTGTCTACATTGGGCTGCTGGATGGCTGTTTTAGAATGCCTAAGTGAATGGGCTGTCTGGCTGTGTTTCTCTTGGGTGTAGCTATCAGCCATTGTAATTTAAATGAATCATCTGTGCCCCTGCGGGGAATTGATGATGAATAAATGTATATAAACACTTCTAATTGGATTGTTGAAAGCTTTCTAAACGGGTATCAGCTGTTTTTAAAAGCTAGGAAAACGCTGTCTGCCTTACACACTGGTCCTGCTCCGGTAAGAAAGGTCCATATGAATCCAGATGAGTTAATTACCTATGTCGTTAATTAGCTATCTAGTAACCAGACACGAGCTGCCTCCAGAAGACAGGAGTATGAAGGAGTCTAAACTAGAAGAAACTGTTGAGCATAATATGACTGGGATGAAGCCTGCAGTACAATGCACCTATGGAAGTTAAAGTGCTCAATGTAGGCTCATTTAAATATACAGTAAATCACTTTTAAACGGTACAACACTTTTATACAGTACAACACTTTTATACAGTTCAACACTTTTATACAGTACAAAACTTTTATACAGTACAACACTTTTATACAGTACAACACTTTTAAACAGTACAACACTTTTATACAGCACAACACTTTTAAACAGTACAACACTTTTAAACAGTACAAAACTTTTATACAGTACAACACTTTTATACAGTACAACACTTTTAAACAGTACAACACTTTTATACAGCACAACACTTTTATACAGCACAACACTTTTAAACAGTACAACACTTTTAAACAGTACAACACTTTTATACAGTACAACACTTTTATACAGTTCAACACTTTTAAACAGTACAACACTTTTATACAGTACAACACTTTTAAACAGTACAACACTTTTATACAGTAAAACACTTTTAAACAGTACAACACTTTTATACAGTACAACACTTTTATACAGTACAACACTTTTAAACAGTACACCACTTTTATACAGTACAACACTTTTAAACAGTACAACACTTTTAAACAGTACAACACTTTTAAACAGTACAACACTTTTATACAGTACAACACTTTTATACAGTACAACACTTTTAAACAGTACAACACTTTTAAACAGTACAAGACTTTTAAACAGTACAACACTTTTAAACTGTACTAAACTCTTATACAGTACAACACATTTAAACAGTACAAGACTTTTAAACAGTACAAGACTTTTATCCAGTTCAACACTTTTATACAGTACAACACTTTTAAACAGTACAAGACTTTTATCCAGTTCAACACTTTTAAACAGCACAACACTTTTAAACAGTACAAGACTTTTATCCAGTTCAACACTTTTAAACAGCACAAGACTTTTAAACAGTACAAGACTTTTATCCAGTTCAACACTTTTAAACAGCACAACACTTTTAAACAGTACAAGACTTTTATCCAGTTCAACACTTTTAAACAGCACAACACTTTTAAACAGTACAAGACTTTTATCCAGTTCAACACTTTTAAACAGCACAACACTTTTAAACAGTACAAGACTTTTATCCAGTTCAACACTTTTAAACAGTACAATACTTTTATACAGTACAACACTTTTAAACAGTACAATACTTTTATACAGTACAACACTTTTAAACAGCACAACACTTTTAAACTGTACTAAACTCTTATACAGTACAACACATTTAAACAGTACAAGACTTTTAAACAGTACAAGACTTTTATCCAGTTCAACACTTTTAAACAGCACAACACTTTTAAACAGTACAAGACTTTTATCCAGTTCAACACTTTTAAACAGCACAACACTTTTAAACAGTACAAGACTTTTATCCAGTTCAACACTTTTAAACAGCACAACACTTTTAAACAGTACAAGACTTTTATCCAGTTCAACACTTTTAAACAGCACAACACTTTTAAACAGTACAATACTTTTATCCAGTTCAACACTTTTATCCAGTTCAACACTTTTAAACAGCACAACACTTTTAAACAGTACAAGACTTTTATCCAGTTCAACACTTTTAAACAGTACAAGACTTTTATCCAGTTCAACACTTTTAAACAGCACAACACTTTTAAACTGTACTAAACTCTTATACAGTACAACACATTTAAACAGTACAAGACTTTTAAACAGTACAAAACTTTTATCCAGTTCAACACTTTTAAACAGCACAACACTTTTAAACAGTACAAGACTTTTATCCAGTTCAACACTTTTAAACAGCACAACACTTTTAAACAGTACAAGACTTTTATCCAGTTCAACACTTTTAAACAGTACAAGACTTTTATACAGTACAACACTTTTAAACAGTACAATACTTTTAAACAGTACAAGACTTTTATCCAGTTCAACACTTTTAAACAGTACAACACTTTTATACAGTACAACACTTTTAAACAGTACAAGACTTTTAAACAGTACAACACTTTTAAACAGTACAAGACTTTTATCCAGTTCAACACTTTTAAACAGTACAACACTTTTAAACAGTACACCACTTTTATACAGTACAACACTTTTATACAGTACAACACTTTTAAACAGTACAAGACTTTTATACAGCACAACACTTTTAAACAGTACAATACTTTTATACAGTACAACACTTTTATCCAGTTCAACACTTTTAAACAGCACAACACTTTTAAACAGTACAAGACTTTTATCCAGTTCAACACTTTTAAACAGCACAACACTTTTAAACAGTACAAGACTTTTATCCAGTTCAACACTTTTAAACAGCACAACACTTTTAAACAGTACAAGACTTTTATCCAGTTCAACACTTTTAAACAGTACAAGACTTTTATACAGTACAACACCTTTAAACAGTACAATACTTTTATACAGTACAACACTTTTAAACAGCACAACACTTTTAAACTGTACTAAACTCTTATACAGTACAACACATTTAAACAGTACAAGACTTTTAAACAGTACAAGACTTTTATCCAGTTCAACACTTTTAAACAGTACAAGACTTTTATCCAGTTCAACACTTTTAAACAGCACAACACTTTTAAACAGTACAAGACTTTTATCCAGTTCAACACTTTTAAACAGCACAACACTTTTAAACAGTACAAGACTTTTATCCAGTTCAACACTTTTAAACAGCACAACACTTTTAAACAGTACAATACTTTTATCCAGCTCAACACTTTTAAACAGTACAAGACTTTTATACAGTACAACACTTTTAAACAGTACAATACTTTTAAACAGTACAAGACTTTTATCCAGTTCAACACTTTTAAACAGTACAACACTTTTATACAGTACAACACTTTTAAACAGTACAAGACTTTTAAACAGTACAACATTTTTAAACAGTACAAGACTTTTATCCAGTTCAACACTTTTATACAGTACAACACTTTTAAACAGTACAAGACTTTTATACAGTACAACACTTTTATACAGTACAACACTTTTAAACAGTACAAGACTTTTATACAGCACAACACTTTTAAACAGTACAATACTTTTATACAGTACAACACTTTTAAACAGTACAAGACTTGTATACAGCACAACACTTTTAAACAGTACAAGACTTTGATACAGTACAAGACTTTTAAACAGTACAAGACTTTTAAACAGTACAAGACTTTTATACAGCACAACACTTTTATACAGTACAACACTTTTAAACAGTACAACACTTTTAAACTGTACTAAACTCTTATACAGTACAACACATTTAAACAGTACAAGACTTTTAAACAGTACAACACTTTTAAACAGTACAACACTTTTAAACAGTACAAGACTTTTAAACAGTACAACACTTTTAAACAGTACAACACTTTTATACAGTACAACACTTTCTTTATTTTGCATAGTTTTTTCTGTTTTATTATCTCTCCCTCAATAAACATTTACATTTTGACAGATCAGAATATGTTTAGACAATTTATCCTTGGAATAGCTACATATTTGTGGGTTTGTTTTTGATCATGGGCATACATTTTTATACGTTAATCTTGTTTAATATATTATGCTGATCGAAAGCAGAAGTTAATTAATTGAAAACCCCAAGAATTTTACCTTCAGTTTTTTTTGTCTGTTCCTGTAGATTTTTGCATAAGCCAGGCAATGGATTTAAGATGATTTGAATGCCCCTTGAGCAAAGCCCTTAGTAGAAAATTATACACAAGCAAAGATACTGGCAGATAGGCAGATTATAATACTCTGCCTTTGTCATCATAATCTGTTTTATGATAGACTGCACACAGATCACAATGTGTAAATATTAAACAGATTAATAATCACAACCAAGGCTCGGTGGTAGATGCTGTTGCTCCTGTGCTCCGGCGTAGAGGGGTGGAATTAGAAATGGGCGAGGGACAGGATGTTCCATGCAGCTAACGCCTACACTACAATTAGAATGATTTATTCAGAGTTGTGCACTGAAAACACAAATGGCAGAATACATTAACAAACTAGATAACATGAAAATAATGGTAATGAATGTTTTTGCCTGCTCTCTCTCTCTCTCTCTCTCTCTCTCTCTCTCTCTCTTTCTTTCTCCTCCCTCCCTCCCTCCCTCCCTCCCTGACTGTCTGTCGGTGTGGGCGCGCGTGTGTGCAGGCTGTGCCTTTGTCAAGTTCTCCAGCCACGCAGAAGCACAGGCGGCCATCAACAGCCTGCACGGCGGACAGACCATGCCAGTGAGTATAACCGTGTTACACGCACACACACACACGGCTTCGATAAGATACTAGTACTCGTACAGTATACAGAATGGGTATTCACACATACTGTATAGAACATTGACGGCATAACCGCCCTTCCTAAAGCTTTCAAATAATACATTCACACATAAAACTTTCACCTAGACTTTCTTAGCATTTATTAATGTTAACTTTTCACATTGCACTACTGTATGTATGTGCAGCATATATGTCTTGTCATTGAATATGCTGTATATATTATTGGATCAGTAATTCACATTTCCTGTTGCTGCAGGGTTACTCCTGCTGTGAGAAACTGGTCAAATTAAGATCCTACGCCTGTATATCTCCTCTCATATCTATTGTACCTTGTACCAGTCTGTATCTATAGAAATAATTTTGTAATGACATATGAATAGTATACGTTATGTGTGTCCTAGAACATACATGCAACAGAAATTATGCAGCTTTTCAAGATTCATATTATTTCATGCTCAAATATGGAAATCGTCTCTGAAAAATATCTGAAATCAAAAGTGTAATAATTGATTTAGTGCACACTCATTGGGAGGTACTTTTCCGTAGAGGAAAATAATCAATAATGAATTCTCCTTCAGTCTAAAAACACAACATTCACACAGAGCTTATCATTCAGCGTATTTAATTAGAAAATGCAATATACTAGCACAACTTACGAGTCTTAGGAGACTAGTTATTACCTTTATAGTCGTAGGTTTTGCAGCAAGCATGCTTGGACGATCCTTTTGAGACCACGATAGTAGAGAATAAACCGTGGAACCAAAGTGTTTTACAGTATCATGCTGTATTTCTCTAAACACAAACATCTCCTCTACCCAACATACTGGGAATCATCCTAATTATTGGATATCCTGCAACTCCTGTCAAACTGCAGTAATTACAAATTGGGGTTGTTATGCTTGTTATCTGGCATGTAAAGGCCATCATTAAACATGTTTTACTAAGGGAAGATGATGAATAACACAGAATCTCCATGCATATTTTAGATTCACAGTCCCTGGCAGACACCTTAAGTTCATACACTCCATTGATGTCTTGCTATAAATATTTACTTCAGCTCTCTGGCAACAGGATAGTGTCCTGGAAGCCGGATGTCGTTTACACATACTTCCCTTACTGATGCTGTCTGACACGTTTTGCAATAGCATTAGAAGTCACAAGCTTAGGGAGGGGGGAAAAAACACAACAACTCTAACTTTGGGTGTGTGTCTGTTGCTGCGCTGAGCCCCTGCCCTGCCCAGCCTGCAGTAACACAGGGTCAGTACCAAAGCCAGCTAAACCACTTGAGTGCTGCTCCACGACAGATGAACTGTCCAAGGCGACATATGGAGCCCCAAACAGACCCGGAGTTGTATCCAGAGCCATCCAAAAGCTCATTTATAATCTATATTATCCATATCTCTCCCACTACCCCTGCACCTGTTACTTGTATATCCTACGTCCAAGTCCCAGTCAGATTAATAGGCAAGGTGGCCATTAGTACCGAGATAAGGCTTTGATACCTAGGGGGATGCAGTTAATTTGGATAATATCAGTGCCACATGTCGTCAACAACCGACTAACAGGAGGCAGGATCCAGAGAGGCTCTCTAACCTACTGCCAGCTGTGGGGTCTGGACCAGTCTCGCACAAAGAGCTCTCTCTTAATGTTCAACTCTAGAGCATCTGTGTTAGCTGGCAGCCACACCCGGCCGTAAATAATACCTGCACAGACCAAAATACATTGGGTGGTAATGAAAGCCATGGTAATGAAGGGAAAGGGCGAGGGACGCCACCGAAGGGCAGCGGCTGATAGATCAGGTCAGGCCTTTAATTGATGCAGATTGCAGGTGCCCCTAATTGAACTTAAAAGGTAATCAGGCTCCAAACAGGCCGACGCTCTCTTGGTTCAGCTGTTGAATTAAGGCTGTGGAGAGAGAGCGAGAGAGAGCAAAAGAGAACGAGAGAACGAAAAAAGGGGGAGACACAGGTGGCAGGGCTTCAAATGGCAGAGCCGGGGGCAGACAGCACCCAGCAAATTGCAGACATGGCCGTGTTCTGTGTCGCACCGGCGGTGACAGGGCCTGCTGAGCTCACTAGTGTTGGCAGGAGTGAGACAGTGTGTGAGAGGAGAGAAGGGAGAGAAAGAGAGGTAGTGGAGAGCCAGATTAATGAGAGATAACACAAAGCTAGAGAGCATGACACATAATACTCTCTCTCTCACTGTCTCTCTCACTCTCTGTCTCTGTCTCTCTCTCTCTCTCTCTCGCTGTCTCTCTCTGTCTCTCTGTCTCTCTCTATCGATCTGTATATCTCCCTCTCTGTCGCTCTCTCTCTGTCACTCTCTCTCTGTCGCTCTTTCTCTATGTCTCTGTCTCTGTCTCTCTCTCTCTCACTCTCTGTCTCTCTCACTCTGTCTCTGTCTCTGTCTCTCTCACTCTCTGTCTCTCTCACTCTGTCTCTGTCTCTCTCTCTCTCTCTCTCACTCTCTCTCTCTCTCTCTCTCTCTCTCTCTCTCTCTCTCTCTCTCTCTCTCTCTCTCTCTCTCTCTCACTGTCTCTCTCTCTCTGTCGCTCTCTCACACTCTCTCTCTCACTGTCTCTCTCTCTCTCTCTCTCTCTCTCTCTGTCACTCTCTCTCTCTCTCAATCCCTTTGTCGTTCTCACTGTCTCTCTCTCTCTGTCGTTCTCTCACACTCTCTCTCTCACTGTCTCTCTCACTCTCTGTCTCTGTCTCTGTCTCTCTCTCTCTCTCTCTCTCTCTCTCGCTGTCTCTCTCTGTCTCTCTGTCTCTCTCTATTGATCTATATATCTCCCTCTCTGTCGCTCTCTCTCTGTCACTCTCTCTGTCGCTCTTTCTCTCTGTCTCTGTCTCTCTCACTCTGTCTCTCACTCTCTCTCTCTCACTCTCTGTCTCTCTCTCTCTCTCTCTCTTCTACGCTGGATGAAAGCATGATAGAATTTCTAACACAAATACAAGTACGAGAATATACACTTTTATTGCTTGAGATCGCTTACACTGTGTGTGTATTTTAATGGTGTGTTTGTGTGCGTTGTTAAAGTGGTTGAGTGTCGTGGGTAGGTCATGTTGCCATGTCACTGATGGACAGTACGGACCAATGCAGACAAAAAGACAGACAGACTAATGAGACACATACCTCCCATCAGGCCCACAGGGATATGTGGAGAGACCGGTTCAACTGGAGTTGAACTGGAGGCCCACATGGAGGCCTCATCCAATTACTGGACAAACTTGTTATCTTCAATTTGATTATCTCATTTACGGCTTTGGGTTGAACCCTTTCAGCAAGGATGGAGCCCAATAATGTCACTGAACCAGGGTTTAGAGGACTATTTTAGTGCAATAGCTTACAAAGCATTCCCTGTTTTGACACCATATTGAGGAGACTGGAATTTTTGCTATGTCCATGAAGTATAGAAGCTGAATGATTACAGATAAACATAGAATTTCAGAAGTCATTTTCTTTTAAAAACGGTCTACATGGTTGCCATTATGATAGTAAAGTAATGGTTTGTCATTAGTATTCTGTTAAGACAGGCTTCCACACATTATTTCCCATATTTTGTCGTCATAAGCTTCTGCTGAGGATAAAGTCTGAGTGTGTGTTTACATGTCTGTATAGTACCCACTTCACACCAGTGACTTCATATCAGGGCTATGAGCAGATAAAAACAGAATGGCGTTTCACTCTTGTGGCTTATTTCTAATCCCTCAATTACGTTTCCATCTTTTTCTTCTTCTTCGTTTTGGCCCATACACAACATCCAATGTGAGTTTTTCACAAGTCAAGTGTGTTGTTCTCAGAATTAGATTAGTTATTGAACCTGTGACAAATTCCTCAGCTGTACCCATCAAAAGTGAAGGCTCCCTGTTGCCCCTCACTGAATTCATTTTCTTTCGAGATAGGAGTCATGTCGTTGGAGGTTATTATTGTTGTTTGTTTGTCAGGTTATGATTTTCTGCTGGGAGAGAGACAGAGAATAGAGAGAGAAAGGAGAGAGAGAGAGAGAGCGAGAGAGAGCGAGAGAGAGAGAGAGAGAGAGAGAGAGAGAGAGAGAGAGAAGCTGCTTTCCATCTAGTGGCTGAATTATTCCCAGTTCTTTTCAGATGGATGAAGTCCTCTGATCCCCCTCGAGTGAATTCTTCCTCTGAAGTCCCCTGTCTCTCCTAGAGATCGGGCTGGAGATCCAGTCAGGATGTATCAGGTAGAATAACAGGAAGTAGAAGGTATGAAATCCTTTGTTCTGACACTAGATATTTTATAGATAGAGTGAAGAGTCAATTCTGATTTAGGGGATTTTTTTTGAAAGTATGAGATTCTAAGCCCAGCACAGTTTGTTCTCTCTCCAGTGCCATAGTGAATAGGAGCTGTGGTAGTGTTTCAGTTATAGTACTACTTTAGGCTGGCTCTGCAGACTGTTTCTTGCTCCCTGATACTCTACTCTGCTCTGCACTATGCAGGCAGGGAGAAACCAGCCCAGCCTAGCTTGGGTCAGTGAGTCCTGAGTCACAGTGCTTTGAGTAGAGGCTGCCCGGAGCTCTCCCCTCCCAAGCCTTCTTCTTGCTGCTCACAATGCGTTCTTCATGAATAAATGAAGAATGGTTAATGAAAAATTGTTATAAATAGATAAAGGAATACACAGCTACATAAAGCAGAAAATGAATGTGATCTAAGTGCCAGCCCCTCGCTCTGCTAAAGGAAAAGTGGGAAGCAGGGGCAGTGCAGAGGCGTGGTGCGACCGGTCGGAGGGGCGCTGGAGGGATATGTTTGCTCAGCGCAGACCTCATTAAAACCGACAGTCCCGTCCCTCCACCAGCCCCAGCAGAAGATAGGGAAAGAACAGTGAAAGGTCAGGGGGTGGGAAGGAAATGAAATGAAATTAGAAAGGACAAAACAGTGTACCATTAGAGCGGCACTCCGCCATATTGATTCAGCTAATTGAAATGGCATCTTGGGAACAGAACCAGATGGGTCCCCCTTGGCCTGAGGTGAGGCGCTGGCTGGCAGGTGCAGGGCTGAAGAGGGCTGGCTCCTCTGACAGGAAGAATCCAATATGACACCAACTGTCCCCCCAGGGTGCAGGCTGACACCCCTCCCAACACCCACCCAGCCTCTACAGCACAGTGCAGGAGACACACACACCGCTATTGGTGGATGGGCTCAACACTCACTCACTGCATTTGCATTCACCGCGTGAGGGAGTTTGTTTGTTTCTTTGTTTGTAAGGGGGACTTTGTCTTTGTTCTGTTTTGCTTTTTGAGGCGGACCCCCTTCAAGCACCACTGGGGAGTTGCTTGGGCTGGGTTCTAGCCTTTTGTATTTGAGACCCAGTAGAGGTTACATTCTGGCTGTTGACACACACACATGCACACACACACTAGTCCTCATCTCTCTCTGTCTCCCTGTAGTTTCCATCTCTTTTCGATTTGTACTGTGCAAGGAAACATTGTAATCAAAATACAAATCAAAGTAGGCGTTTGTGCCCTAACCCTAACCCTAACCTGTCAAGATGACACATTATATGAAAGATGAATACAAGTCATGATTATGGAGTCCTTTTCTCTCCCCGTGTCTTTGCTTTTCTGATCTGGCTAATCACATCCTGACTTCCCCCTGGCTACCTGTGTCCTTCTGACCTTTCCTGGGTGCAACCGCAATAGCAGTTCCTGGGTATCTCTCTCTCTCAGCGCAGCGTGCACTGGCTGGAAATAAATAGGATCTGGGCCTCTTGACAGTGTCTGAGGCTTTCTGTGTCTGTCTCTCTGCCTGTCTGGCAGCCTCCTCTCCTCTCCTCTCCTCTCCTCTCCTCTCCTCTCCTCTCCTCTCCTCTCCTCTCCTCTCCTCTCCTCTCCTCTCCTCTCCTCTCCTCCCCTCCCCTCTCCTCTCCTCTCCTCTCCTCTCCTCTCCTCTCTCCTCTCTCCTCTCCTTTCCCTGGACGTCATATGAAGAACTGACTCTGGTCTCTGTCTCTCAAATGATTTAATTGGATCCAAACTCAGAAGCACAGACATCAATACAGCACTATATCTGCCATAAGGCACTGTCATTAGTCAATACTTCTCCCTGTGCACGCCAAAGGCTCCAGTCAGACCTCATTATGGAGTATCGTATTCAGTTGAGCAGCGGGAGGGGGACTGGGGCTCCTCTGGGACCACACTAAGGACCACAGTTCACTCCAATGTACACTGAGTATAACACACATTAGGAACACCTTCCTAATATTGAGTTGCAGAACAGCCTCAATTCGTCGGGACGTGGACTCCACAACGTGTCGAAAGCGTTCTACAGGGATGCTGGCCCATGTTGACTCCAATGCTTCCCACAGTTGTATCAAGTTAGCTTGATGTCCTTTGGGTGGTGGACCATTCTTGATACACAGGGGAAACTGTTGCCGTTCTTGACAGAAACCGGTGCACCTGGCACCTACTAACATATCCCATTCAAAGGCACTTAGAATCTTTTGTCTTGCCCATTCACACATACACAATCCATGTCTCAATCGTCTCAAGGCTTAAAAATCCTTCTTTAACCTGTCTCCTCCCCTTCTTCTACACTGATTGAGGTGGATTTAACCACTGACATCAATAAGGGATCATGGCTTTCACCTGGATTCATCTGGTCAGTCTGTCATGTAAAGGTGTTCTTAATGTTTTGTACACTCCGTGTGTACACTAGTAGTCTAAATTTCACTAAACCCACAGATCATCTACTATTCCCACTGTCTCTACACAACTCAGATTGGAGTCATTTAAAATATGTCCGCCCAGACCTTGTGTGGTGTGTGTCTGGTGTTGTGTGGTATGTGTCTGGTGTTGTGTAGTGTGTGTGTCTGGTGTAGTGTGTGTGGTCATGACTCAGTATGGTGTGTGCATGAGTACGTGTGGTGTCCTGCGTCGAGGTGTGTGCGTGCGTAGTCGTTGAGGTACGTGTCTTGACTGAGTGTGGTGTGTGTCTCTCCATTGCTGAGATGAGTGTTGTCTTGGCTGAGTGTAGTGTGTGTTTGGCCATTGCTGAGATGAGTGTTGTCTTGACTGAGGGTGGTGTGTGTCTGTCCATTGCTGAGATGAGTGTTGTCTTGACTGATTGCAGTGTGGGTATCCCCAGGGGGCGTCCTCCAGCCTGGTGGTGAAGTTTGCCGACACGGACAAGGAGCGGACCCTGCGTAGGATGCATCAGATGGCGGGCCAGCTCGGCATCTTCAGCCCCATGACCATCCAGTTTGGGGCCTATGGCGCCTACTCTCACGCTGTAAGTCTCGGCTCCACGGGGGAGGAGACGGTGAGCTTTTACACTCTGCGCATGCGAGTCACGGCTCCTCCTGATAGCTTGCCATACACACTCTGTCTATCTACGTTCACACCTGAAGTTAACATCTCCTCAAGTTTGGAAACTGTAGAGTTTGCACTCACACTGTAACTAACAGCTCGCCCTGGCAGGTGAGAATCACTCACTCACACACAGTAAAGCAGTCTGTCTGTCTGGTCTGTCTGTCTGTCTGTCTGTCTGTCTGTCTGTCTGTCTGTCTGTCTGTCGGCCCTCTAGCTTCATCTCATTATATTGCGTTATCTGTTGTTTGTAATGAGCAGCAGCCCTGTAAAGCAGCAGTGCTGTTAAGTAGCAGGGCTCCGGGGCAACAGAGACCTGTCTATTCAACAACATGGCCAAGCAAACAGTGATGTGAAAGTAAACATGCCCCTCGTCCTGCGGCGATTTCACCCTGCCTCTCTCTCTCCCCGTCTCCCTTTCCCCCTCTCACCGTCTCCCTCCCTCTCTCTTCCACTGCCTCCCTCTCCCTCCTCTTTCCCTCACCCCCCCTCTTCCTCTCTCTCTCTCTTCAATGCCACAGCAGATGATGCAACAGCAAGCAGCGCTAATGGCGGCGACCCAGAACTCGTATCTGAACCCCATGGCAGCCATCGCTGCGGCACAAATGCAGCAAATGGCAGCTTTCAACGTCAACGGTCTGGTGGCTGCCCCAATGACACCCTCCTCAGGTACAAATACACAGTCAAGACTGGACTCCCGTCCTTCCCCAACCCTCCCTCCTATGTGCCTGTAATACTTCACTATATTCATTAGTGAGCCGTGTACAAGCCGTGCTAATGTCATGTATTCTACCCTGGCTGTTAGTACATTTCTTTAGACGTTATCAGGTTTCTTTTCATGTCTGTCTCTTTTAAAAGGGACAAAAAAACAGTCTGCTTTTTGGTAGTGCTGAAGTCTAGAGAAAAAAGTGTGCCCTTTTGGTAGTGGTGAAGTTAGAGATGACATTGCCAGAGTGACAGGGGGCCCTAAAGTAAGATAAGGAGGACGTGTCGTGAGTGAGGCATAATGGGTTATGATGTATGATATCCCCCGGCCCTCATTGGCCGCCACAGTGTACGACCTCTCTCTTTTTCTCTGTCTCTCTCACTCTCTCTCTCTCTCCCAGTCTCTCTTTCTCTCTCCCTCCATCTCTCTCTCTCCCAGTCTCTCTCCCTCCCTCCATCTCTCTCTCTCTCTCTCTCTCTCTCTCAATTCAATTTCAATTAATTTCAATTAAGTGAAATAGATAATAAACAACGTAAAATAAACAATACAAAATTACACTCACAAAAGTTCCAAAAGAATACAGACATTTCTAATGTCATATTTTGTCAATATAGTGTTGTAATGATGTGCAAATAGTTAAAGTACAGAAGGGAAAATAAATCAACATAAATATGGGTTGTATTTACAATGGTGTTTGTTCTTCCCTGGTTGCCCTTTTCTTCTGGCAACAGGTCACAAATCGTTCTGCTGTGATTGCACACTGTGGTATTTCACACAATAGATGGGAGTTTATCAAAATTGGATTTGTTTTCGAATTCTTTGTGGGTCTGTGTAATCTGGGGGAAATATGTGTCTCTAATATGGTCCTATATTTGGCAGGAGGTTAGTAAGTGCAGCTCAGTTTCCATCTCATTTTGTGGGCAGTGTCACAAAGTGTCACGATCGCTGTCTTGAAAATGACCGGACCAAGGTGCAGCGTGGAGAGCGTAGATTTTCTCTTTAAATGTCGCCAACAAAACAATAAACAACAAAACCGAATGTGAAGCTTACTAGGGCTATACAGGCCACTAACAAAGACAACTACCCACAAATACAAAAGTAAAAAGGCTGCCTAAGTATGATTCCCAATCAGAGACAACGATAGACAGCTGTCCCTGATTGAGAACCATACCCGGCCAAAACATAGAAACAAAGAACATAGAGTTTCCCACCCGAGTCACACCCTGACCAACCAAGCATAGAGAATAAAAATAACTCTACGGTCAGGGCGTGCCTTCAGTGGCCTTTCTCAGTAGCAAGCCTATGCTCACTGATTCTGTACATAGTCAAATATTTCCTTAATCTAGGGTCAGTCACAGTGGTCAGGTACCAAATAGTCTTCTAGTTTGCTCTGTTTTTTTGTAAATTCTTTCCAATGTGTCAAGTAATTCTATTTTTGATTTCTCATGCTTTGGTTGGATCTAATTGTGTTGCTGTCCTGTTGCTGTGTTGCTGTGCTGTCTGTGGGGTCTGTTTGTGTTTGTGAACAGAGCCCCAGGACCAGCTTGCTTAGGGGGCTCTTCTCCAGGTACATTTCTCTGTAGGTGATGACTTTGTTATGGAAGGTTTGGGAATCGCTTCCTTTTAGGTGGTTGTAGAATTTAACGACTCTTTTCTGGATTTTGATAATTAGCGGGTATCGGCCTAATTCTGCTCTGCATGCATTATTTGGTGTTTTACGTTGTACACAGAGGATATTTTTGCAGAATTCTGCATGCAGTCTCAATTTGGTGTTTGTCCCAAATGTGAATTCTTGGTTGGTGACAGACCTCACAACCATAAAGGGTAATGGGTTCTATAACTGAGTAACTTTTTCATGGTATTCAATTGGTAGTAGTTACTGTCTTGTCTCATCGCTACAACTCCCTCACGGACTCGGGAGAAGCGAAGGTCAAGAGCCATGCGTCCTCCAAAACACAACCCGCACTGCTTCTTAACACAGTGCGCATCCAACCCAGAAGCCAGCCACACCAATGTGTCAGAGGAAACACCGTACACCTGGCGACCTGGTCAACATGCACTGTTCCCAGCCCACCACAGGAGTCGCTAGTGCGCGATGAGATAAGGATATCCCTGCCGGCCAAACCCTCCCTAATCCGGACGACGCTAGGCCAATTGTGCACCGCCCCATGGGCCTCCCGGTCGCGGCCGGCTGTGACAGAGCCTGGGCTCGAACCCAGAGTACAGCTAGCACATGCAGTGCCTTAGACCACTGCTCCACCCAGGAGGCCCGTGTCAAGTATTTTTTGACAGATCCTAATTTGTATGTCGAATTTTATGTTCCTTTTGATGGCATAGAAGGCCCTTCTTGCCTTGTCTCTCAGATCGTTCATAGCTTTGTGGAAGGTACCTGTGGCACTGATGTTTTGGCCGAGGTATGTATAGTTTTTTTGTGTGCCTTAGGGCAACGGTGTCTAGATGGAATTTGTATTCATAGTCCTGGCAACTGGACCTTTTTTGCAACATCATTATTTTTTGTCTTACTGAGATTTACTGTCAGGGCCCAGGTCTAACAGAATCTGTGCAGATCTAGGTGCTTCTGTAGGCCCTCCTTGGTTGGGGACAGAAGAACCAGATCATCAGCAAATAGTAGACATTTGACTTCAGATTCTAGTAGGGTGAGGCGTGCTGCAGACTGTTCTAGAGCCATAGCCAATTCCTTGATATATATGTTGAAGAGGGTGGGGCTTAAGCTGCATCCCTGTCTCATCCCACGGCCCTGTGGAAAGAAATGTGTGTGTCTTTTGCCAATTTTAACAGTACACTTGTTGCTTGTGTACATGGATTTTATAATGTGAATACGTGGTCTGTCTTACGGTAATTTGGTAAAAAGCCAATTTGACATTTTCTCAGTACATTGTTTTTGCTGAGGAAATGTATGAGTCTGCTGTTAATTATAATGCAGAGGATTTTCCCAAGGTTGCTGTTGACACATATAACTACGTACTACGTATAACTACGCAGTAGTTATTGGGGTCAAATTTGTCTCCACTTTTGTGAATTGGGGTGATCAGTCCTTGTTTCCAAATATTGGGGAAGATGCCAGAGCTGAGGATGGAATTTGTGGTCTGTATATTTTATCATTTCATTTAGGATACCATCAACCCCACAACCCCACAGGCCTTTTTGGGTTGGAGGGTTTGTATTTTGTCCTGTAGTTCATTCAATGTAATTGGAGAGTTCAGTGGGTTCTGGTAGTCTTTAATGTGTTTTTGCTGTTTGTTCTTTGTTATAGAGCCAAAAAAATTGGATAAGTGGTTTATCCATACATCTCTGTTTTGGATAGATAACTCTTTGTGTTGTTTCCAATTTTCCCAGGAGTGGTTAGAGTCTATGGATTCTTCAATTACATTGAGCTGATTTCTGATTTCTTATTTTTCCGTAGTGTCTTTCTGTATTGTTTTAGTGATTCACCATAGGGAAGGCTCAGGTTTTATGGATCTCGATGTTTTTGGTTAGAAAGGTTTCTCCATTTCTTTCTTAGGTTTTTGCATTATTCATCAAACATTTGTCATTGTTGTTAATTTTCTTAGGTTGTCTGCTTGAATATTTTAGATTTGATAGGGAAGTTGAGAGGTCAAATATACTGTTTAGGTTTTCTACTGCCAAGTTTACACCTTCACTATTACAGTAAAACATTTTGTCCAGGAAATTGTCTAGAAGGGATTGAATTTGTTGTTGCCTGATTGTTTTTTGGAAGATTTCCACACTACTTTCCTTCCTTCTATAGCATTTATTTATATTATTCAGTTCCTTTGGCTTTGATGCCTCGTGATTGAACATAGCTCTGTTCAAGTAGTGTGATTTTCCTGTGATCTGATAGGGGTGTCAGTGGACTGACTGTGAATGCTCTGAGAGATTTTGGGTTGAGGTCAGTGATAAAGTAGTCTACAGTACTACTGCCAAGAGATGATCTATATGTGTACCTACCATAGAAGTCCCCTCGAGGCCTACCATTGACTGCGTCCGACAGAGCTGCAGGCCTTGTGACCCATTTTTGTTGGTTATGTTGTCGTAGTTGTGTCTGTGGGGCATATGGGGGAGGGAATGCTGCCACCTCCAGGTAGGTGTTTGTCCCCCTGTGTGCTGAGAGTGTCAGGTTCTTGTCCATTTCTGGCATTTAGGTCGCCACAGACTAGTACATGTCCCTGGGCCTGGGAATGGTTGATCTCCGCCTCTAGGATGGAGAAGCTGTCATTGTTAAAGCATGTGGAATCTATTAGGGGGATATAGGTAGCGCACGTGAAGACATTTTTCTATGTTGAGATAATTTCCTTATTCATTTCTAGTCAGATGTAAAATGTTCCTTTTTTGACCAATTCAATAGTGTGGGTTAGGTCTCTCTCTCTCTCTCTCTCTCTCTCTCTCTCGCTCGCTCTTTCTCTTTCTCTCGCTCTCTCTCTCTCTCTCTCTCTCTCTCTCTCTCTCTCTTTCTCTCTCTCTCTCTATCTCTTTCTCTCTCTCTCTCTATCTCTGTCTCTCTCTCTCTCCTTATCTCTCTCTGTCTCTCTCTCCTTATCTCTCTCTGTCTCTCTCTCCTTATCTCTCTCTCTCTCTCTGTCTCTCTCTCCTTATCTCTCTGTCTCTCCCTCTCTCTCTCTCACGGGCCACTGTTTGTGTGTTACCGGGAACACGGCCAATCTTATGACTTTGAATGCAAAGTCCTTGACTATACAATATACAAGCAAAGATTTGTGAGAGATAATCCTGGACCTGAGTTTGACCTGTCTTCCTGGCCCTTGTCGTGAACAGCTTTGATGGCTCGACACTAAGTAGGCAGACTGGCCCAAGACAGGAGCTCCACGCGTCTCTCGAAATGAATTAAATAAAGTGGCTCAGTCCCCTCTGCATCCATCCGCCATCTGTAATCCACAAAGCCTACATACACCCAGGTAATGCCTTTCAAATTTAATCCTACATGACTTAAATGCCCTTCACCGGGATTAGGGAGAAGAATAATATTCCATCTGGCACAAGACGAGAGAGCATGGGCAAGGTGACAAACCTGAAATGTGGCCAGGGGGAGAGGCTGAGGCCACTAACAGACAGAAAGGCCCCAGCCCCAGTGTCCAATTAGACGCTGGTCAGAGAGAGGCTGCAGACTGTGGAGTGTGAACCATGTCCACCACGGCCTGTGGTCCCAGTAATGAAACAGGGTTTCTCTATTTACAGGCACCAGCACGCCACCGGGTATCAATGCCACGGCCTTGCCCAGCCTAGCAGCGCCCATGGGGGTCAACGGGTTCGCATCCCTCCCGCCCCAGACCAACGGTCAGCCTACCAACGAGCCAATCTACACCAATGGGATCCACCCCTACCCAGGTGAGACAGCCAATGGGATTCACCTCTACTCAGGTGAGCCAATCTAACAGCAGTTTCATTCATTTGACTTGTAGCCTTTTCTTAACTAGGATAAAACCATTATATATGATATTTTTGTCGAGGGAGACCTGGCAAGATAGTCTTAGGTTGACTGCCATACCGCAATCAGTATAGGAGTGTGACGGTGGTTGTGAGAGTCAATTATGAGTTTGAAGATGGTTTAAGAAAAGCATGCTGAGCTTTCATGATGAGCGAGTCAATGCATCCATCAGTGCATTATGGTTAATATGATGAGCCTAAAAAGCTTCTTAATGCTGCATGCGCCTGATGATTCCTGAACACCTGACACATCATCATGCACTTGACTCCTTGATGCATTATGTAAGGCAGCTGCAGTGATAATGAACCACAAAGCAGTTTGTTTGGCATGTTGTTAATATTTGATGCAAACATCTGGGGGGCGAACAGGAATTTTGAAGAACTGTGAAATATGACAACTCGAATCCATGTGTGACTCCACCCTCTGTCTCGCTCTCCCTCTCTCCCTCTCTTATTTATTTCTCTCTCTCTCTCTCTTTCTCTCTGTCGCTCTCTCTTTCTCTCTGTCGCTCTCTCTTTCTCTCTCTGCAGCACAGAGCCCTACAGTGACTGACCCTCTCCAGCAGGCTTACGCCGGTGTGCAGCACTACGCAGGTGACCTCCCTCTCCTCACTCCTCCCCTCCCACTATGGCTGCTAAAGATAGCCCAGAGGACTGGCCAATTTTCTCCAGGATTAGGAAACTTTACATTAGGATTTGAACGGATTTCCAGTGGACTTGATTATACACCCATACAAAAATCGTAATTCCAAAAGTACCCTGAGAACTGTGTTCCGGACACCCCTTTACATGATTATGATATAGATAGACAGACACTAAGACCTCTCCTATCCTAACCATCTATCAGGATAGGAATAGACTCTCCTTCCTGTATTGTTAGTGTCCCTGTTTAGACAGTGCATTCCCTTTGTGCAGTGATCACCAATGAAAATTAGCCCGGGCTCCAAGTCATAATGCAATTTATTTATTCAGTGTCTGAAGGACGTGAACAATAGAATCATGATTTAAGTCGTCGCAAATGGAGATGTGACATCCCACTCTGGCTCTTCTCCTTCTCTTTGCAACAGCAGCCTACCCTGCCGCATACGCACCAATCAGTCAAGCGTTCCCCCAGCAACCCACCATCATCCCCCAGCAACAGAGAGAAGGTAAGAGCTAGCGGGAGCGACCACCCAAGAAAAAAGGTGATAATTACCATGTTATATTCTAATGTACGTCTGCTTTGAATTAGCCAGGGAGAGGAAACACCGGGCTGGAAAATGGGAGAAAAAGAGAGCTTCATTTAAAGGAGTTTAACATTAACAGGCAGCAAGATGGAAAAGTTACTCTGTCATTATTCAAAAACTGGACTAATTCAAACTCGCAGTGTTCGACTGGTTAATCAGTCCATTACAATGTGTTTAAGTGGTTATAAATATTCATTAGATGAATTAGCTGCATGCAAAATCATTTATTAACATTCCTAGTTTAGTGTTAGTACCACAGCATTAAATGCAATAAAGCATAGGATATGCTGTAACTGTAAATCACTCTTCCTGACACTGTTTGCCAGATATAATTATTCATTTATGTTATTGTACAGCATGTGATGGTTATGAATATGATTATTAGTCAACGTGGAAAATCTGAAATTACTCTAAGTGCTCTAACATTGCATAAGAGGAATAATTGTATTGCAGTATGTTTTGCCAAGCATTGTGGTCTACCTGCCCCCATCCTTGAGTTAAAGGAAGCTTGCATTAGGGTTATGTGACTGCTATACTTAAGCCAAAGAGTTGCTCCTCCTCCTGACAGTGTGTCAGCCCCACTGGCCTGTCTCTGACTCAGATCTGAATCCTTCCCTCTCTGGCTTGGCTGTTGGCTGGTCTCCCAGTCTGCCTGCCACAGTCTGCAGCCTCCAGGAGACTGCAGACGCAGCAGCCCCCATTTCATGAGACACACCTAAACTAACAAACAGGCAGAATAAAGCCACAAGCTCAGACTGTAAAACCACAGCTCTCTATCATACTGTGTGTGTCCTCTATCTGGGCCAGGGAGAGCCAGTCAGCAGCAGCCTCTTATCAGCCTTCTCACCAGCCACAGGCTCATCTCGTCATGCTATCATCCCCAAGCAATGAGACAGGGAACAATCCATGCAGCCGCTAGCACAGCCCACCAAGCAGCCCACATCTCTCTCTCTCTCTCTCTCTCTCTCTCTCTCTCTCTCTCTCTCTCTCCAGTCTATTCCTCTCCTCATCAGAAGGCCATGTACAGTATGTGGCATCTGTGTGTGTGTGGAGACTGAAGCGAGATTGGGAGCCAGTCAGTCCTGTCCTACTGTCAGCTAGTAATTGGGGCAGACACTGGGCTTATGTCATCATGCATGCTCTGCCTGTCCTCTCCTTCTATTTCCCCATGTAACCTCTATAGTTTGTTGTTGTTATTTCCCACCAGGGCCGGAAGGCTGCAACCTGTTTATTTACCATCTGCCCCAGGAGTTTGGAGACGCAGAATTAATGCAAATGTTCCTGCCTTTCGGCAACGTCATCTCCGCCAAAGTCTTCGTGGACCGGGCGACCAATCAAAGCAAGTGTTTTGGTGAGTCAGTGTGTCAAAGCCGTCATCTCTGCTGAGAAAAAAAAGAATCGGATGAGAAGTCAACTGTGATGTTTGGCAATCTTCTCATGTCCCACTTTGGATTCTGCATTTAGTTGTATTTTCCTTTACTCCCTGTGTCTATCCTAATCAAGTTGCAATGAACATCTTAAAAGTGTCGTTACATGCGAGTGAGCAGAGAGGAGAGGGTGATGAGGGGGATGTGTGCTTCGCTCCTTAAGTTCAACTCATCAGCAGATGCTTTTGAGACACTGGGAGTGGGTGAGAGTGGAGGAGGGGCGATTTGTTTGTAACTACCCCCAGTTTAAGCCCACAGCTCCCCAAGTTCAAGTACATGCCTATTACCATGTACAGTATAGGGCAGGGGTGTCAAAGTCAAATGGACGGAGGGCCAAATAAAAAAATCAGCTACAAGACGAGGGCCGGACTGTTCGAATGTTCATTGAAAAATTTTTAAATGACGCATATAGTCTAGTGAACCTAATTGAACCTACTGAAAACCTAACAAATATATTACAATATGATCAGATAAATAAAGCAATATTTTCTTATGGCTCTGTCAGTAATCTTTAATTTTCAACAGACACAAAAGACAAATTTCCTTTATATAAATATCCCCATAACATGAACATTAAATGAAAGAAACCGGTATTCAAGGCACCATCAGTAGACTATATTTTCTATTTTAGCAAAAGTGGGCTAAATTTACTTCAAAGAAAAAACAATAATAGCAATTTTCTATCATCCACTCAACTGAAATATTTTTAAAATATAATTGGATTGAAATACAAAAAAATAAAGTGCAAAAATCTATTAATCAAAAACAACACTTTGTTTAAGGAGAAGTAACATGCAGTGAAAACAAATATTAAATTTTAACTTTTAAACTTGAACTGAGTAAAAACTCTAAATATGTGATTGCACAGTAATGTTCACTTGTTTGAGGTTGAGGGTGATACTTGGTGGTGTCCCATCTTTTCCACAAGTTCATCAATGTTCGGGGTAAGGCTCTGAGCTGAAGAAATCCTCAGAATTGAGTGGAGGTGTTCAGCAGTAAGTCGACTTCTGTGTGATGTTTTGTTCAGGTTCATCAAAGAAAACAGTTGTTCACACAGGTATGTGCTGCCAAACATAGACAACGTTTGAGCAGCCTGGATGCGCAGCTGGGGCATTGTGCCGGGGAGGAAACGGGCTAACTCCGCAGCACCCACTGCTGCATATTTTGCCCTCAGTGCATCATTGCATTGGAGGTCAATCAACTCCATTTGGAGGTTTGGTGGTGAGCTTTCCACGTCAACAGCAAATGGGTTACCGAGCAGTTCCAACCTGCTTTTTTGTGCTTCAAAGTCAGCAAATCGGCGTCGAAAGTCAGCGGCAAGCATACCTATTTTATCAGCCAACTGTGTGCTCGGGAACGCACTGGTAGAGAGCTTCTCTTTCATGGTCTGGCAGCTGGGAAAGTGGCTCAAATTTTCTTTCCGCATCTGCGTCTCCCACAGAGTCAGTTTGGTTTTAAATGCCTTCACTGTACTGTACATATCAGAGATGACACGATCCCGACCCTGCAGCTGCAAGTTTATTGCATTCAGATGACTCGTAATGTCACACAGAAAAGCCATTTCACACAGAAACATTTCGTCTCGGAGTTGTGTTGTGTCTTTCCCTTTGCTGTCCAAGAACAGACAAATCTCCTCACGAAGCTCGAAACATCTTTGAAGCACCTTTCCCTGGCTTAGCCATCGCACCTCTGTGTGATAAGGCAAATCACCATGCTCCGTTTCTAACTCCGTCAGAAATGCCTTGAACTGGCGGTGATTCAAACCTTTGGCTCTGATAAAGTTAACTGTGCGCGTGATGATGCTCATTACATGCTCCATTTTCAAGGCTTTACCGCACAACGCTTCCTGGTGTATGATACAATGATAAGCTGTCAGCTCACCTGTCGCGTTTTCCTCTTGCATCTTTTCCCGTATCTTCGCCACCAGTCCGCTCCTGTGTCCACACATCGCAGGTGCTCCGTCGGTTGTCAAACCCACAAGTTTTTCCCAAGGCAGCTCCATCTCATTTACACATCTTGACACCTCTTCATACAAATCATGCCCCGTAGTTGTGCCATGCATAGGACGTAAAGCCAAAAACTCCTCTGTCACGCTTAGGTTGGAGTCCACTCCGCGGATGAAAATTGACAACTGGGCAATGTCAGAAATGTCGGTGCTCTCATCCACAGCCAAGGAATATGCAATAAAATCTTTTCCCTTTTTCACAAGCTGCTCTTTTAGATTGATGGACAACTGGTCTACTCTCTCGGCAATGGTGTTTCTGCTCAGACTCACATTTAAAAAGAGTTGCCTTTTTTCTGGGCAAACTTCGTCACAAACTTTAATCATGCAGTTTTTGATGAAATCCCCCTCCGTAAATGGCCGGGCTGATTTAGCGATCTCTTCTGCCAAAATAAAACTGGCCTTGACAGTTGCGTCCGCGTGTGTGTCCGCGTGTTTCGTTTCATAATGTCGTCTCAGATTATACTCTTTCAGTACCGCCACACTTTCTCCACACAGAAGACACACAGGTTTTCCAGCTACCTTCGTGAACATATACTCCGACTCCCACCTTGTTTGAAACCCCCGGTTCTCAGTATCCACCTTCCGTTTTGCCATTTTTGATGGGTATCTGAAAGTTAATTTTACTGTGATGCTGACGACTGCTGTGCCAATAAATATTGAAATGAAGCAGCCTACTGCTCGGTGCGTCACCTTTGCATTGTGGGAAATGTAGTATTGGTGCGTGTAAAAGATCTGCGGGCTGCCGGCTTGCTGCGGGCCGGTTCTAATAATAAATCAAGATCATCCCAGGGGCCGTAAAAAACCTTCTTGCGGGCCGGATGTGGCCCGCGGGCCTTGACTCTGACATATGTGGTATAGGGGAATATATGCAGTATAGGGGAATATAGTCACCATAAGCCCTTCTGGCTATTAGCGTTTCACCTTCAACAAACATACTATAAAACTATGGTTCCCCAGCCTCCATAGATAGCCCCTAGAGACCCAGCCTCCCAGCCTCCTATCCAACACCTTCCTCCCACACAGCCTGTAGGGATGAGACTGGGTGGTGGTGGAGGATGTGCAGGTGGACTGTGTGATCTTCAGGAGATAATAATAGACCTGTTTGAGCCCTAGACAGCAGCACCCATGAGATGAGGAGCTGGACTACAGAAACGGACCACTGGCCTCCTATATGGGCTGTCTAGGATGAGAATAGCATGTCTATCACTACTCTACGAGGAAGGACAAAGATGCTGTGACCTCACGCATCTCACCATTATTTTCCCATGCAGCTATTAATTAAGATCTTGGCTGAAAAACAATCATTTAACCTCTCATTTTTTTCTCCTTCCTTTTTATAGTCTGAGCCCCGGGGCTCTTGTGAGAGACATTAACAAATTAGACAGAAGATGCTATGCATTATGTGAACTAAATCATTACTCTCCTGCAGTAACAGGGGAAGCAATTTGATCCCTCTTCAGTTCAAAATGGGAGATGAATTCTTCCGATGCACATTGGATGCAACACACGCATACACACAATGTATGTGCACAGACGTGTGTGTGTGTGTGTGTGTGTGTGTGTGTGTGTGTGTGTGTGTGTGTGTGTGTGTGTGTGTGTGTGTGTGTGTGTGTGTGTGTGTGTGTGCACGCCTTGTGATTCTCAGTGATTGACAATAGGTAATGAGCCAGTGTCATCATTATGGATTCCAGGGTAGTCATTGACTTACTGAGATGAGGCAAAGTCACAGCTTAAAAAGTGACATAGTCAATGTAAAAAAGAGTGTTCCAAACACAACATTCCAAACACATTAACATTCAGACCGATTCCATGGCAATGGAGCTTACATTGACATCCGCTCTGGTAATTGTTAGCTGTTGGTGTTAATTATCAGCTTCAGAAAATCAGATGTGCAGCTGAAGAAGATGGTGGATCCGTCACTGAACGACCAGCTGACCCAAATGACTAGTGTTGAGTAAAAGCACAGCGAGATCTTAAAAGACTGGCTTTAGAGTGGGATGTTGAGTTTCTGGCTGTTTCAAGGTCTTAGTCTGGGGTCTGTTGGGATATACTGTTATTTGAATCCTCCATGTTTAGTTACTCAATATTGACATTTAAGGATGATCAAAACTCACCTCTCTAAGTGGTATTAGTGGAGCAAAAATTGATTTTAGAAGGTCCTCTGAAAGTACTGCATACACACTCGCAGACTAACACTTACCATTGAAATAGATGATCCTCTGTTTTTAGAACAGCAAACAGCACTCTATTGTTTTGGTTGGCTTAAAGCGGGAGCAGTCCCCTTCAAGATGGTTCACAATGTCCGTCAGCATCTAGCTGTGCAGATCCCTACAGCTTAGACACTAAGTCACCGCACCAGGAGTCATGCAGAGCTGTAGAATGGTGAGGCTGTGGCCTTTGTCAGTACTCCACTCTCACCTGCAAATCAAAACCTTGTCCGCAATACCCGACAATGATGTTACAGAGGAATGAAGAGCTGCAAGGGAACATGAAATGATGATTCATACATGACAGTATTCAATCTCCTCTCATAAAGGCTGTTTGGGGTGTTTTACATTGTGCTGTGCAATGAATGTGTCCCAGTCAAGTGCTGCTAGTCCTTTTGAAGCGTACAGTGCTGTATAAAACATCCTAATAAACCTGGCAGCTGACTGATTTACATGGTGTAAAGGGGGCCAGGATTTACCACGCTTCTAGTCTGCTCTTTTCTTTGTCCTCTCTTTCTTCACCATGTTCTTCTTCCCCCTTTTCCCCTTCCTGACAATCACCTTTTGAGGTTGGGATGTAAACGCAAGGTTGAGATTGATGAGCGCAGGATGTGAGGGGGATCGCTGCTGTCTGGCAGGCCCTTCCCTGCTCAGTTTGTTTAAAGGGTTTGTAAAAGCAGGAGCCTTATCTCTCCCCACCTGACAAAAGCCTGCCCTCTCCCTCAAAATTAAACTGGACCCATAGCAACGTGATCAAATCAGCTGGAAGGCGGAAAATTCAGGCCGTCAATCACGGAGGTGTCTGATAAGAGCAGGCAGGAGTCCCAGTGTGGAAAGCTCCAGGCTCATTCCGCCCCAACACCCAGGTGATAACTCAGAGTACATGCAGGACAGGGGAGAGGAGAGGCTGGCACCTCTATTCGCAGGCAGGGGAGAGGAGAGGCTGACACCTTTACTTACAGGCAGGGGAGAGAAGAGACTGACACTTTTACTCACAGGCAGGGGAGAGGAGAGGCTGGCACCTCTATTCACAGGCAGGGGAGAGGAGAGACTGACACCTTTACTCACAGGCAGGGGAGAGGAGAGACTGACACTTTTACTCACAGGCAGGGGAGAGGAGAAGAAAGACTGACACCTTTACTCACAGGCAGGGGAGAGGAGAGGAGAGACTGACACTTTTACTCACAGGCAGGGGAGAAGAGAGACTGACACCTTTACTCACAGGCAGGGGAGAGGAGAGACTGACACTTTTACTCACAGGCAGGGTAGAAGAGAGGAGAGACTGACACCTTTACTCACAGGCAGGGGAGAAGAGAGGAGAGAGGAGAGAGGAGAGACTGACACTTTTACTCACAGGCAGGGTAGAAGAGAGGAGAGACTGACACCTTTACTCACAGGCAGGGGAGAGGAGAGACTGGCACCTTTACTCACAGGCAGGGGAGAGGAGAGGAGAGACTGGCACCTTTACTCACAGGCAGGGGAGAAGAGAGGAGAGACTGACACCTTTACTCACAGGCAGGGGAGAGGAGAGGAGAGACTGACACCTTTACTCACAGGCAGGGGAGAGGAGAGGAAAGATTGACACCTTTACTCACAGGCAGGGGAGAGGAGAGACTGACACCTTTACTCACAGGTAGGAGAGAGGAGAGACTGACACTTTTACTCACAGGCAGGGGAGAGGAGAGGATAGACCTATACTCACAGGCAGGGGAGAAGAGAGGAGAGACCGACACTTTTACTCACAGGCAGGGGAGAGGAGAGGCTGACACCTTTACTCACAAGCAGGGGAGAGGAGAGGAGAGACTGGCACCTTTACTCACAGGCAGGGGAGAGGAGAGGAGAGACTGACACCTTTACTCACAGGCAGGGGAGAGGAGAGGAGAGACTGGCACCTTTACTCACAGGCAGGGGAGAAGAGAGGAGACTGACACCTTTACTCACAGGCAGGGGAGAGGAGAGGAGAGACTGACACCTTTACTCTCTCTCTACCTCCTTCTTTGTGTCCCAGGCTTTGTGAGCTTCGATAACCCATCCAGTGCCCAGGCGGCTATCCAGGCCATGAATGGTTTTCAGATAGGCATGAAGCGGCTGAAGGTGCAGCTGAAGCGGCCAAAGGATGCCAACCGACCTTACTGACCCCTCTGCCGTCCACATCCAGGTAAGAGCAGACGCCATGCTATTCCCACATTCACGCCCAGAGCCAGGGTTGAATGGCAGACAGCCCCTCAGGGTGCTGGCCAATGAGGAGGGAGTAGGAGGGGCAGTGGGCTGACATGTCTGACTCCCCCCAGGTAAACTCCAATCGCACGATGAGGCCTACTGCATACCTGAAACATGTTATTTTGGTTGTATACGTTAGACTACACATCATTGTAACAAAAGACCAGTACATGTGTTTCCATTGTATATTTTTCATGAACAATTTGTAAATCATATTTGTATGTTTTACAATGGCCTCACCAAAGTGAAGGGATTGTAATAATGGCATATACAGTATAATGTGTAATGGAAATGATAAATGCTACCTTCATTTCTTGTCAGATAGCATTTGAATAAAGACATGTAGCACTAATTGAAAGGAGGCTGTCTGAGCAGACTGCCTGAGGAGAGGAGAAGAGCGGAGGAATGACTTTGATGAGGGCCAAGTGGAGAATGTCCTGGACAATGATGAGGACAGGCTCGTCATTATGACATCCTCAGTGTGTGTGTGTGTGTGTGTGTGTGTGTGTGTGTGTGTGTGTGTGTGTGTGTGTGTGTGTGTGTGTGTGTGTGTGTGTGTGTGTGTGTGTGTGTGTGTGTGTGTGTGTGTGTGTGTGTGTGTGTGTGTGTGGATGGGGGTAAGTCTGCCTGGGGTTGGTCTCCTGCCGTTCTAACTGCTCAGTATGTGTGTATTCTTCTCATTGTTAGAGCAACACATTGTCTGTAAGTGTGTAGTGTTCACTGTTCATCCCATGTACTCTCCTGTCTGGTCCAGTCCAGGCTTTTCCTGTGTGAGATTTTACATTGTTACTTGATTTGTTTTGGGGGTAAATGAATTGAATGTGAGACCAATTTCACTGAAAAGCACACAAAATGAAATACAGCATTTTGAAGCCAGAATGTAGGTGTAGGCCCTTAGATGTAGGTGTAGATACTTTATAAGAGGATAAATAATCTAGAAATTATATTTATAGATTGACTGAAACTTTTGTATTACCAACGTAATAACAAACTTATGATTTAAAAAGACCATTCTTCTCCACTCTCCTACTAACTCAGTAATTCTGCCGACAATTTCTGGGTCTTAAAGAATTTATAATTGACTAAAGGTACTCAATGTACATACCAACATCATAGCATACAATGCATGGACAAAATCAATTTTTTTAGAGTGTGACTGTGTTAGTTTGAGATGTAAAATATGCCATTTGGCCTGGTCTTATCTTTGTGAGTACAGTGCAGCACTCTAGTCTTTTACCCTATAAATGTTCTCTGACTGAAAAGCCTCTCAGAACTGCTTCAAAAAGAAAAATAAAGGCCATTATTTTATTTATTTTTGAAGGTTCCATTTTTATCTCTATATTTCAAATTGTATTTGTTGATTTGTTGACTTTTTCATTTTGACAGTAATAACCTCCCTTCATTTGGTTTGTCAGCCAGAGACGTTGAGAGAGAGAGAGGCTGGAATAAATGGGAAAGTAAAGTCTACATCATATTTACCACTTGAGAAAAAAAATTGGAATTCCACCACTTCTCTCCTTCTTTTGTTTTGCACCCAACCCAACCTGCCAACCGGCCAATCATAACATGAGATGGCCTCTCCATGGTCGTTGTGTAGCCAACCAGTAGCCACCAGTCACGGGGACACGTTCCCAGTTCCCACACCTGTAAGTTTAACCCATGGTGTCATTTTATTTTGGATGACGTCATGTTGCAGGACTGTGACTGCGTGCGTTGCATGACGTGGCGTCGAGTCCATTTTATATCTCTATCTCTTTTTTCGCCCTCTTTTTAATATGTTTTTGGCAGCTTGTGAAGTACAGTAAATGGATGCCTTTTTGATTGCTGCTAGCTGTTGTTAGGTACATCTGACATGCTGATTGACTGGTTGATCATTATCAATGATGACGTGACTTTTGACCTTATTTGCTGTTGTAACGTGACCTTGTGTGTTTAATTTTTTCTCGTGAACTTCAATGTTCAATGTGTATGGATATTCTGTATCTCTCTCTCTCTCTCTCTCTCTCTGGGTGTGAATACTATATATATATATATATATATATATATATATATATATATATATATATGAAGAAACTGTGTGTATATATATATATACACACAGTTTCTTCAGAAAGTATTCACACCTCTTAGAGTTTTTCCACATTTTGTTGTGTTACAGCCTGAATCTAAAATGTATTAAATTGAGATTTTGTGTCACTGAGAGGAGATTTTGTGTCAAAGAGGAGTTGTGTTTTTAGAAATGTTTACAAATTAAAAGCTTAAATGTCTTGAATCAATAAGTATTCAACTTTGTTATGGCCTAAATAAGTTCAGGAGTACAAATGTGCTTACAAGTCACATAATAACTTGCATGGACTCACTCTGTGTGCAATATTAGTGTTTAACATGATTTTTGAATGACTCCCTCATGTCTGTACCCCACACATACTATTATCTGTAAGGTCCCTCAGTCGATCAGTGAATTTCAAACACAGATTTAACCACAAAGACCAGGGAGGTTTTCCAATGATTTGCAACGCAGGGCACCTATTGGTAGATGGGTCAAAATTTTAAAAAAGCAGAGATTGAATATCCCATTCAGCATGGTGAAGTTATTAATTACACTTTGACCCAGTCACTATAAAAGACACAGGCGTCCTTCCTAGTTCAGCTGCCAGAGAGGAAGGAAACCACTCAGGGATTTCACTATGAGGCCAATGGTGACTTTAAAACAGTTACAGAGTTTCATGTGATAGGAGAAAATCAAATCAAATGTGTCACTTGCGCTGAATAGAACAGGTGTAGACCTTACAGTGAAATGCTTACTTACAAGCCCTTAATTAACCAACGATGCAGTTTTAAGAATACCTAAAAAAGTTACATTTAGAGAAAAGTAAGAGATAATAAAAACAAATAATTAAAGAGCAGCAGTGAATAACAATAGCGGGGCGAAATACAGGAGGTGCCGGTAAAGAGTCAATATGTCAATGTGCGGGGGTATCGGTACAGAGTCAATGTGTCAATGTGCGGGGGTACCGGTGTCGAGGTAATTGAGATAATTATGTACATGCAGGTAGGGTTGTTAAAGTGGCTATGCATAGATAATAACAGAGAGTAGTAGCAGCGTGGAGGGTGCAAATAGTCTGGGTAGCCATTTGATTAGCTGTTCAGGAGTCTTATGACTTGGGGGTAGAAGCTGTTTAGAAGCCTCTTGGACCTAGACTTGGCACTCAGGTACCGCTTTCCGTGCGAAGGCAGAGAGAACAGTCTATGACTAGGGTGGCTGGAGTCTTTGACGATTTTTAGGGCCTTCCTCTGACACCGCCTGGTATAGAGGTCCTGGATGGCAGGAAGCTTGTCCCTGGTGATGTACTGGGCCGTACGCGCTACCATCTATAGTGCCTTGCCTTCGGAGGCTGAGCAGTTGCCATACCAGGCAGTGATGCAACCCGTCAGGATGCTCTCGATGGTGCAGCTGTAAAATCTTTTGAGGATGTGAGGACCCATACCAAATCTTTTCAGTCTCCTGAGGGGGAATAGGTTTTGTCGTGCCCTCATCACGACTGTCTTGGTGTGCTTGGACCATGTTAGTTTGTTGTTGATGTGGACGCCAAGGAACTTGAACCTCTCAACCTGCTCCACTAAAGCCCCGTTGATGAGAATGGGGGTGTGCTCGGTACTCTTTTTTCTGTAGCCCACAATCATCTCCTTTGTCTTGATCACGTTGAGGGAGAGGTTGTTGTCCTTGCACCACATGGTCAGATCTCTGACCTCCTCCCTATAAGCTGTCTCATCGTTGTCAGTGATCAGGCCTGCCACTGTTGTTTCATCAGCAAACTTAATGATGGTGTTGGTGTTGTGCCTGGCCGTGCAGTCATGAGTGAACAGGGAGTACCGGAGGGGACTGAGCACGCACCCCTGAGGGGCCCCAGTGTTGAGGATCAGCGTGCCGGATGTGTTGTTACCTAACCTTACCACCTGGGTACGGCACATCAGGAAGTCCGGGATCCAGTTGCAGAGGGAGGTGTTTAGTCCCAGGGTCCTTAGCTTATTGATGAGCTTTGAGGGCACTATGGTGTTGAACGCTGAGTTGTAGTCAATGAATAGCATTCTCACATAGGTGTTCCTTTTGTCCAGGTGGGAAAGGGCAGTGCAGTGTGGAGTGTTATAGAGATGGCATCATCTGTGGAACTGTTAGGGCAGTATTCAAATTGGAGTGGGTCTAGGGTTTCTGGGATAATGGTGATGTGAGCCATGACCAGCCTTTCAAAGCACTTCATCTCTACAGACGTGAGTGCCAGGGGTCTGTAGTCATTTAGGCAGGTTACCTTTGTGTTCTTGGGCACAGGGACTATGGTGGTCTGCTTGAAACATGTTGGTATTACAGACTCAGACAGGGAGAGGTTGAAAATGTCAGTGAAGACACTTGCCAGTTGGTCAGCGCATGCTCAGAATACACATCCTGGTAGTCCGTCTGGCCCTGCGGCCTTGTGAATGTTGACCTGTTTAAAGGTCTTACTCACGTCGGCTGCGGAGAGCGTGATCACACAGTCATCCGGAACAGCTGATGCTCTCACAATCTTTTGCAAATTTTGTATAAATAAAAACAGAAATACCTTATTGCATAAGTATTCAGACCCTTTGCTATGAGACTCGAAATTGAGCTCAGCTGCATCCTTTTTCCACTGATCATCCTTTAGATGTTTTTTTCAAGTTCATTAAAGTCCACCTGTGGTAAATTCAATTGATTGTACATGATTTGGAAAAGGACACACCTGTCTATATAAGGTCCCACAGTAGACAGTGCATGTCAGAACAAACCAAGCCATGAGGTTGAAGAAATTGTCTGAAGAGCTCCGAGACAGGATTGTGTCAGATTTTGGGAAGTGTACCAACAAATGTCTGCAGCATTGAAGGTCACCAAGAACACAATGGCCTCCATAATTCTTAAATGGAAAAAGTTTGGAACCACCAAGACTCTTCCTAGAGCTGGCGGCCTGGCCAAACAGCAATCGGGAGAGAAGGGCCTTGATCAGGGAGGTGACCAAGAAGCAGATGGACATTCTGACAGAGCTCCAGAGTTTCTCTGAGGAGATGGGAGAACCTTCCAGAAGGACAACCATCTCTGCAGCACTCAACCAATCAGGCATTTATGGTAGAGTGGTCTAAAGACTCTCAGACCATGAGAAACACGTTTCTCTGGTCTGATGAAACCAAGATTGAACTCTTTGGCTTGAATGCCAAGCGTCACTTCTGGAGGAAACCTGGCACCATCCCTACAGTGAAGCATGGTGGTGGCAACACCATGCTGTGGTGATGTTTTTCAGTGGCAGGGACTGGGAGACTAGTCAGGATCGAGGGAAAGATGACCGGAGCAAAGTACAGAGATATCCTTGATGAAAACCTGCTCCAGAGCACTCAGGACCTTAGACTGGGGGGGACGGTTCACCTTCCAACATGACAGCGACCCTAAGCACACAGCCAAGATAACGAAGGAGTGGCTTCAGTACAAGTCTCTGAATGTCCTTGAATGGCCCAACCAGAGCCCGGACTTGAACCCGATCAAACCTCTTTGGAGAGACCTGAAAATAGCTGTGCAGCAATGCTCCCCATCCAAGCTGACAGAGCTTGAGAGGACCTGCAGAGAAGAATGGGAGAAACTCCCCAAATACATACCCAAGAACACTCGAGACTGTAATCGTTGCCAAAGGTGCTTCAACAAAGAACTGAGTAAAGGGTCTGAATACTTATGTAAATGTGATATTTAATTTGTCTATTTCTTTAAATATATTTGCTCAAATAAAAATACAAATCTGTTTTGATTTGTTATTATGGGGTATTGTGTGTAGATTGATAAGGGGGAAAAAACGATGTAATCCATTTTAGAATAAGGCTGTAACATAACAAAATGTGGAAAAAGTCAAGGGGTCTGAATACTTTCTGAATGCACCGTAAATGACAGAGTGAAAAGAAGTAAGCCTGAACAGAATAACAATATTATAAAACATGCATCCTGTTTGCAATAAGGCAGTAAAGTAGAACTGCATTAAAATGTAGCAAAGAAATTCACTTTATGTCCTGAATGCAAAGCGTTATGTTTGGGGCAAATCCAACACAACACATCACAGAGTACCACTCTTCATATTTTCAAGCATAGTGGTGGCTGCATCATGTTATGGGCATGCTTGTCATCAGCATGGTCAGGGAGTTTTTTGGTTTTGGATAAAAAGAAACGGAATAGAGCTAAACAGAGGCAAAATCCTAGAGCAAACCCTGGTTCACCTTTCAGCAGGTCAACAACTTAAAACACAAGGCCAAATATACGCTGGAGTTGTGGACTAGTTACAATGGACTAGTTACAATTTTGACTTAAATCGGGTTTAAAATCTATGGAATTACTTGAAAATGGCTGTCTAGCAATGATCAACAACCAACTTGACAGAGCTTGAATAATTGTAAAAATAATAATGTGCAAATATTGCACAATCCAGGTGTGCAAAGCTCAAAGAGACTAACCCAGAAAGACTCACAGCTGTAATCACTACCAAAGGTGATTCTAATGTGTATTGATTCAGGGTTGTGAATACCTTCTGTATGTAAATGAGATATTTCTGTATTTCAATAAATTTGCAAACATTTCTAAAAACATGTTTTCACTTTGTCATTATGACAAAATATTCAATAAATGTTGAATTCAGACTGTAACACAACAAAATATGGAATAAGTCAAGGGGTATGAACACTTTCTGAAGGCACTGTGTATACCAACAGTGTTTTTGCAATTATTTATTAGTACCAATGTTTCTTAACGCAAGAGAGCTGATGCCAACTTTTGTTGTCACAAGACAGATTCTTTGCTAAAATAACCTTCTTCTTTTTTTAGCAATCCCCAGCTTTAGTTGAGTGATAGACAAGATGACCCTGTGTTTTTGCAGCCAATTAAATATCCTCCATCCATATATCCATCCACAAACTGTAGAGAAGCACAGGAAAATTTTGACTCTCCTCCACTCCTCCCTGCATTTCATCTGCACTTGGAGTACTTGGTGTGATTGTTTTGTTTGCCTAACATGAGGATAACTTCCCATGTATTTATTTATGAGGGGACTAACCAATTACATTGCGATTGCAGAGCTGCAGGCAGTGGTGTAGCCCCACACACCCCAGCCTGACTCCACCCACATTCACACACAAACACAAACACCATCAAAACACATCAAAGAAACTAATACCATGAATGGTGCATCCTCTGCTTGTGTTGTTTTAGTCTGGTCTTTTCAGTATTATCATGACCAACAATTAACTCAATGTGTTTGTAACTCTTTTACCACTGAATAGATTACTGGTGCATTACTGGTGCATTCCATGCATGAGTTACTATTGTTACTATTGTCTCGATATTTTTACTCTCTCCAAAATCTGTCAAAATAAGCACCATGCGTTTCTATGGGCTTATTTTGGACCGGAGCTTGTCACCTGCCTTCCTGCCTTTGGGACAACAACTCCCGTTGTTAGGGCAGAGACATGAGCATCTTGTCATTATATACAGATCTCTGACTTAACTAAGTGCAGTCGGTCAGGACAACCAGCCAGCTCGGCACTGTGTCTCTGGGTGCGCCTGTCTCCCTTGTGGATCAGGTCTCTCTGGGTTCGCCTGTCTCTCCTGTGGGTCAGGTCTCTCGGGTTCCCCTGTCTCCCATGTGTATCAGGTCTCTCTGGGTTCACCTGTCTCTCCTGTGGCTGTGTCTCTCTGGGTTCCCCTGTCTCCTCTGTAACTCAGGTCTCTCTGGGTTCCCCTGTCTCCCCTGTGGCTGTGTCTCTCTCATCAATCTCTAATTGAGAGCCACTTCAGGGTGTGCGCATTTGTGTGAAAGTAGGTAGTTATCCATGTAGATATAAATATGTTTTTCCAGTAGTTTGGTCTTCATCAGTTGCTTCCACTTAAAACTCCCCTCTGGAAATACAAGCTGTTATGTTTTAAATGGACTGTTTTCTCTTCTTCTGTACTGTAACTTCTATGGTAGATGCCTACTTTGAATTACTGGTGTTTTTGTATAAAAGCTGGAACATCTATAATCAGGTATTTTAGTGCAAAGGCTTACCTCTAATGGTCCTGCTTGCCTCCGCAGATATGAAATACGTTACCAGCATCTCATCTCCCACGGTTAAATAGCTGATCTATTAAAAAATGGTAACAAGCTCGTTTCTCAGGAGAAAATAACAGAACAAAGACTTGCGCGGCATATGTTAGCTCCACAAAGTCAGGTATTTTTCATGTGGGCCCTGTGAGAGTGATTAGCTGTGATTTGGCTGTCTTTTTGTACCAGGATTCAGGGCCAGTACACATTAAGAATGATTGCATCCTAACTCCAGCTTATTTAACCAGAGCCAAAAAGCACATAAATCCACAAAAAGTATCTATTTCATATCTACTGCTATGGCAATAAAGACATTATAGCTCTGGGTGTATTTTTCAATAGTTTTGAGCATTCGTTTTAAATTTGTTCACTACACACACAAAAAATGTCACATGAAAAGATGATCATGCACTTTCCCTCCCCCTGGGGTTTTGTAATAATCCCTTTTAACATGATAATATTGTTATTAATGGGATACTATTTGACCTTCAGTGCATCCCTTCATCTTTAGCGTCCCCCTTCCCTCGGTTGTCATTTGGGCTTTTAAAAAATTATTATCACAAATGAACAGAAATGACTATTAACAGAGGAATTAACAGAGATGACAGGCTAACGTTTAGTAAAATATTGTTTCTGAGGCGAGAGTAAAGTTTCTTTAAATACCTACCGCCTTTGGATTAGTGCTGTCACAGCATACATCTGTTCCATATGGTAAAACACAACCCCTCCACCTCCAGCTTACTTCTTTCTAGATTTGATTGACATCCTCCTTCTTTTCCTTTGTCTGTTTTCCATTCTGTTAGCTGTGCCTGTCAGTGTGCTAAACCAGGCAGGAGCCAGCACCCTGAACAAGACCCCCGTGCCCTCGCCTCACTGAATCTGCTCTCTCTCTCTCTCTCTTACAGGATGAAGGGCCACAACACCTTATTTCCACAAGTGCAGTATAAAGTACAAAGACTTCTTGCTCTGCTACATATCATGAAAGAAGGGTGGTCCCTTGATTCTGCTGGAAGAATAGCTGGAGAAGATTGGGTGACTGAGGAGGAGAAAGAACCCGGAGATTCTTGTTTGTTTTTTTAGCAAATGCCTCTTTTTTTCCCTGTTTTGCTTTGGCGTCTGTGGAAGAGGATTTTTTGCAGAGACCAACTTTTTGCTGCTGTTTTTTAGAGAAGATGGAAAACCTTTATAGACACATTATGCTCAAAGCATGCAAACTGACACCGGTACATATACACACACACACACACACACACACACACACACACACACACACACACACACACACACACACACACACACACACACCAGCCTGCTGCCATTTTGGTTTTCGTGCCTACACAGGTGATGTGCTCTGTGACAGGGCGAGCTCTGAGGAAAGAAGAAGAGAAATGGAGAATCCAGGAGAATTTACATGCATCATTCCTTAGGAAATAGGGACCAAAGGACTTAACGCTTTTTAAAAGAATATAAATATATACATATATATATATATATATATATATATTTAAAAAACTCTTACCTTGTAGCTGCAAGTATTACAATTTAATAGTAGTCAAAATAAATAATTAAATCAATATCCAGTGGCCTAAGTAAGAATAAAAAGATAAAGGAAATAATGTATACATTGAAAAAAAGACAAGGAAACGTAGTAAAGGGGCTGATTATTATGTTCTGGTTGCTGTTTTGCCCCCAGTTAGTAGATTAGAAAATGTAGAATACTAGAAAAGTAGATTTGCTCTTTTTTGCTGTTGTTTTTTTTTTAAGAAAAAAATACTTGAACTTGTAAAGTAGGGGAGGGATGAAAAAGATACAATTATTCATTTTGTCTGTCCCGTCCCAGTGGGCTTTGGGGCATTGGGGTCTCTCTCTTGGATGTTACGGTCAGGCCGCTGGATATGTCCCTCTTCATGGTGTGCAACTCACTCACAGCACTATCTGACAGCTATAAAGGAACTGTTTTTCAGAAGAGGGAGAAGAAGAAGAGAAAAGACAGATGGACCTTCCTAGTGTCTGTGCTGGACAGGGTGCACATATGAGAGGCTTATTTCCCACAAGCCTTTGTGTTCAAGCGACAATCCACTGTAAAAACCAAGCAAATCGGACATGGTGTGTTCTTTTCTTTTGAGCTTTTTTATTACACAGGGAGTGTGCTATTATAAAACGTATTAAAGAAATGCTTAAAGAAAAGCTTCTGCAAACGAGATGGACTAATGGACAAAAATTAAGGCAAGCAGAGAAGAAAATGATTGAGTTGATAGCTACTGAAACTGCCAAAAGAGTGGACTCAACAGTATAACAATGAATTGGCTCTCATGGTGTTTGAGTAAAATAAAAAAATAGACCCATTAAAAATAACCACTTTATAGGCAAGAGGGAGAACGAGAGAGAGAGAGAGAGAGAGAGAGAGAGAGAGAGAGAGAGAGAGAGAGAGAGAGAGAGAGAGAGAGAGAGAGAGAGAGAGAGAGAGAGAGAGAGAGAGAGAGAGAGAGAGAGGCCAGAGATATTTATGTCAGCTGAAGCCGTTCTGAAGCTCTTGTGAGATTGAGAAACATCGCCTCACCCCCACGGCTGCAGAACAGATACAAGCAGAACTTGCTCTGAAAGACACACAAGATTTATGGATGGCCAAACAGTGGAAGCTTTTAGAGCTCATTTAGCTGTGTCGTATATAATGTACATGCCACTGTTAACATGTCCCCTCCCTGACCTGCTTTTTTTTTCAAATATTATATAATGAGCCTGTGGAAAAACCTACCTATCCGTCTCAACCTAACCTAACACAGTCTGAATTACAGCCATACAACCGCCATCATTCAGCTCCTCCCTGCCAATCCATGCCTAGCAGATCACAGCTCTGAACTCTTAACTTGTCAGGCTTTTAGTTAGTGTCTATGAGCCGTTTATTTTGTGGTGGATGCAGCTGGCCCCGCTATATGAAAACCAGATCAATATGTTTGCGTTGAGTCTCGAGGAAGGATAAGATTGCAAGTCATTCACTGTCCACACTTCCTCAAGTTCTCTCAGTAGAATACCAGCTCTCCCCCAGCTCTCCTCCTCCCTCCCTCCCTCCCAACTCCCTGAGAGCTGACTGAAGGCATACAGAGGGGGAGGCAGAGCTGGACAGGGAAGAGAAGGCGAGAGGAGAGTGGGAGAAGTCAACAGCCGAACCCTGATCTCTGAGTCCTACTCCACACCAACATGTCCAACCTTGTATTTTCTTATCCTTCAAAGTGATGCTCCTTGGAATTATCCCCCGGGGGACCAAATCCATGCAATCAAAAGCCACAACCCCCCCCCTCAACACCACCACCTTGCCAAACACCATGTATCTGTGCTGCCTAGCTCTTTGGGAATGGGATTGAAGGGTTGATAAGGAATCACTTGGCATGTATTAGGTACCTGCTGCCTTCTGTCCAGTCTGTCTCTGTTTACCTCTGGGACTTGCTCTCCAAAGCAGAGCGGACGCATTCCAAGTCACTGACTGAAAGCCCTGCCTGCCTGCATCACACAAGACACATCTACAGTACAATGACTTTCATTGTCTTTCTCCCAGCTGCTTAAAGACAATACCATGCCACTCTTTTCTGTGAGCGAAAAGATCTTGGATTTGTCTTGATTTGTATCCTTGCTTTCACCATACCACACTACTGTAATGAATGTTAGCTTCTGACTTTGTGTTTGTGTTCCTCTGCTATAAATAGACACTGTTCTGTTCCATCATGCCTTCCAGAACCCCAACCTAGCTGTTCATAGCCTGGTTCAACCAGACTGAACTCTGCACTCACAAATGGGGGGTTCAGTCTGGTTTTACCAGGCTATGCTGTTCAGCTGTTTCCCTGGAACAATGTTTCAGACCAACTTGCAGTTCAGTGTTTGGCTTCAGTAGCCTTCAATTATCTCTTCCTCCGTATTAGACATGCTATTTCACCTTTCCCTCTAATCACGTTGTAATAGTGAGGCTCTATACATTAACACCAACCAAGTGAAAAGTCATCTGCATAATCACCTGGACCAAATTACAGTGGGGATAGTCCCTTGAATGCTCTGTGATGACAGAAGGTAGATTAGAGAGAATTATGTTTGTAGCGGCTCCCTGGCAAGGATGCCGACAGCTGACCTGGCACCGATATCACCGCAGCCGTATTTATGATGGAGATGGGATCCAGGAAGATGGATAAAACCCTCCATATCATAGCTACTCTGTGTATTAATGTTGGATATTTGATTGGCGTGGGTATAGATTATGTTGAAAATAAGGCAAAATAGACTAGGTTTGAAATATTTCTCCAGGCATAAAAGCTACTGAACAATAGCAGGTTGAAATGGGTAGCAGACAACCAACTAGTTCGTTGAAAACCCCTCAGTTCCTCCATTGCAGCTGCCTGCCGGGTGGCCCATGTTATTGTACATCAGCTTTCAGCACATAATTGTCTCAACAATCGCCTCAGAAGCCGCCATTGTCCACAAAACAACCTGCTCTAAACATTTTGCATTTGTCACGGCAGTATTACAGTCGGGACACCTGCAAAGCACAGAATATTGTTCAGAACTGGAGGAACATTATTGGTGAAGCACAGTAGTTATTTTGAATCAAAATGACGCCCGTTGAAAAAAACAGTGCCAGCTTTGGTCGTGTGTTGTCTCAGCTTGCCTTCAAAAACACAGTAAAAACACTCAGCCTTTAGTTGTTATGAAGTCAGCAGAACATGTAGGAACTAGGAAGCAACAAGAGTTAATGTGAAGTAGGTCAATATGAATGCATGTTCTTCACAGCAGCCATGTTGTGCTCATTATTTACGTAATGCTGAATTAATCAATAGGAAACCTAATGTTCCGTGAGCGATGAAATCTCCTATGCTTGTCTCTCTGCCGCTTCAAAAGCAACTCCTGCAAGACTAGTCCCATTAGCCTCACCCTGAATCCTCTGATGGCTCCTACACCAGATATATGCTGCACACTCCTACAGTCAACTTAGAGCAGGGTTAGGTTCAGCCTAGGTCCAATCCCCTGCCCAGTCTTATATTCCCTGCTTGGCTAACGTGCTACGCTCGTATAGCCTTTCTGCTGCACCAGGGAGCTGCAGAAACGTGCTTGGGAAGGCTAGATTAGACCATGTTAAATCAGGGAGCTGTTAGAACCAGGGTCCTCTTATTGCTCTTCCACACAGGGGAGGAAGGTTATTAGTGTGACATGCAGTGAAAACAGAAATAGCTGTAGTGAAGCCAGGCTCTGGAACAAAGAAAATGAGAAGTGGGTTTTATTCCTTCTCTTACTGACTCCAGAAGTCTGCCAGCTCAGCCCATCTCAGCCCATCTCAGCCCAGCTCAGCCCATCTCAGCCCAGCTCAGCCCATCTCAGCCCATCTCAGCCCAGCTCAGCCCATCTCAGCCCATCTCAGCCCATCTCAGCCCATCTCAGCCCAGCTCAGCCCATCTCAGCCCATCTTAGCGCAGCTCTGGCCCTGTCTGGCCTTTAGTCAAGAATGTTAACTTAGGAGTGACTCGCCTTACGCAGGACTGAAAGCCACCCACTCATGTTAAGATGAGAATATTTAGATTGACATTATAGGTTATTGCTATTGTTAGTTCGACTCACTTTATGAGTCTGTTTGGAAATACAGTAACAGTCAAAAGTTCGGACACACCTTTCTTTATTTTTACTATATGTGTTAATTCATAGTTTATATCTTCACTATTATTCTACAATGTAGAAAATAGTAAAAATAAAGAAAAAGCCTTGAATGAGTAGGTGTGTCCAAACTTTTGACTGGTACTGTATGTAAAATATAATATAACAAAAACATATTTATGGTCATGTCAACGGTCACTGTAATGCCTGACCTTCTCATGTAACATTAGCACCTGTGAGGCAGTTATTCACATTTCTTAACCTCTGGTTATTCTGCCTCCTCTACTGGCTCTAGATATAATGCCTTCCTAGTTTGCATTCCATAAAGTCTGTCCTCATGAGGAGTTAGAAACCTCAGAGCTCCGAGGCTGACAGAGGGGAAGGATAACCAGTCCTAAGAGCTGAAGAGGTTGACTAAGAGGCTAAGAGGCTAGATAACCAATCATCTGAGCTCTGAAGCTGGCGGATGGGTTGAATAACCAATCCTAGTGGGCGAAGAGAGATCTGCCTAGCATGTCTAGCAGACCCCAGCCCCTGGGTGTAGAGAACACTCACCCTAAAATAGCAGTGATTGTCAAGGAAAGGAAGTGAAATGTAATTGACTGAAAGTGGAGAGATAATTAAAGGAACCTGTTGGACAGGAGGGAGAAATTAATGGCTCTCATTTAATAGCTGCTTTGGGAGAAAAGGAGAGCTTTTCCGTCATCTCGCTTAGCTAACGCAAAAAGGGATTTTCGCTGTGGAAATGGGATTTTTGCTGAGAGGGGAAGTGAAGTGGGTTTGGGGGGGCCTGGATGCTAAACTGAAACTCCACAAAGTCACCTCAATACTCAGGGCATCAGGCGCTATGATGTCATGATTAGTGGAAACTTTCAGAGCCTTGCCTTCCCCATGGGCCCTGCCTGCCTTGTCTGGCTGGGGAGGAATAAGAGCTGCGTATTCACCCAGAGGCACTGAGAGTATGGTGGGAGCTAGGGGAGCATGTTGGACCTCTGCCAGGGCAGCTGGAGGAGCCAGAGACACGATCACACTGTCAGTCAGTCAGTCAGTCAGGGGGAGTGTTGTCTGTCATTGAAACATTAATGCCTTGGATCCATCAGGTCAACGTGCAATTTTAAAAGACACTAAAAGGAAGACTTTGATCCTATCATAAACAGCATAAAGAGCAGTCAATCACAGAAAAGTGTGGGATCATGTTTGACAACAAAGCTGGAGATTCAAATAAAAAAATGGAGACAGAATTTTTTATTCCTTCATGTAAATAATATAACACAGAAACAAATGAGTCAGGAAGTAAGAACTGTACAGTAGAGAGGTCTGTCTATAGTAGTCGCCTGGCTGTGTGGGACATTGATGTCACTATAAAACGTATCCACAGCAGTGCAGGGAATCTTTGGAGAGGGTGGGACTTTTTAACACTTTGGCCTTTTTGGTTACTGAGTAAACATGAATGAATATGCACTATACCCTCAGCTGAACACCACCCAACATAACAGGGAGAGATAGAAGAGATCTGATTCTAGATGATTTAGTAGGGCTTCAATTCCAGCCTGGAGCAATCCATTAATTAGGTTTACACTGACACATCATGATATTTCTGACAGTTGAAAGATTGCCTGTGCACTAGCTAATTGGATTAGTCCAATTGGAGCTGATTAGACGGATAGATGTGACCTCAAATACGTGACGAGAAGGCCTGCCCCTCAGTCTGCTCCGTGCCGTGCAGAGGAGCAGGTGATAGTGACAGCAGCCATTAGTTCGCAAGTTGCTAGCTAGCTTGCCACCGGGGCGGCGTCCGCCAGTCACCGCTATACTCCACAGCTCCACGGGTATGGGCGGAAGAGGGTGAGGGTTTGCCAGATTGGAGCTGAAAACATATTTCCATATGATCCAAACACAGAACACAGGTGTATGATGAGAAAGAGAGAGGATTGGGCCAGGTGAGCCGGATGCACTGCTACTAGAATGAATGACTACCCTGCAGATCTCCCTGCCTCTGTGGCCTGCCCCTGCCTCTGCTCTCTCCACAGCCCGAGTACACAGCTGCCTGCGATACTCCTGTACATATTACATAGCTTATTTTTTAATTCTGTTAAGGCTTCTTTATAGACGACCGTACAATAAATCATGTTGAAAAAAAAGAAAGAAATAGTTAATATATTTCACTGACTACGAGAAGGAAACTATGAAATAATTTATCTAAAACAGTAGAGAGAAAACATTTTTATTTCTTGTATATTGAAGCGCTGATGTTAAAATGGATTTTATTTTCATGTTGGTAAAATGGTTATTTTTTTCCATTCTCTTATGTTTTCTGTTTTGTTATCTGCTGAAGCTGGGATGGACCCATTGTCTCAAGGTTTATTCTGATATGCTTTGAAGATACATGTTGAAGGGACATTTTGCTACACAATCCCCATATGGAATTACATGTAAATGGGCAAGTTTAAAGATATGTTGTTGACAGAAAGCTCTTACATTCAGTACAGCAATGAAGAAACTGGACTGATAAAAGGTCATGTGGATTCATAAAGATGACAACATTTGTTGTCAGATTTGTTTTGAAAAATAAGCTGTCATTTAACATGACCATTGTCTTTCAGCCATACATTTCTCTTTTGTTTGATTATTTCTTTCATCTTGAATTCATTTTATTTCTTGAAAAATAATCAGTGACATCTCTTTTATTTTCATCTTGTCTGCATGCGGGAATTTTCTCTCAGAGATCATTTCTGAAGAGCTATTTCAACATTACTGGTCTATCTTGTATATAATAACTGTGGTTGACTCCAACACCACTGAAGAAAATGTGCCAATAACAGATTGAACGTTCCACTACACTGTTTTGGTCAAGTCAGGTCAACCCTGTGGCCTTGACACCAAACTGATCAAAAGAGGGAAGTCTGCCTTAAAACACATTCATTCTCTCTGACGGTACCACCTTCAAAAACGTAGCACATACATTGTATTCTGGGGATGCCAATGCTAGTTCTTTTCCATTGTTCATAAACATGCTCTGGTTTTTCCTTGCAGAGATGAGATTCTGTTTAATTGAAATGCAGCTGTCAGTTGTAAAGATTGCCTTGTGTCAGTTTTGCCTCAATCCCACTTCTGACACCAATAAGGACGGGATCATACAGTATAGTTACATTTCCATCGGTTACATGGACCAAATTTTATCACATGAAACCAATAGAGCAGAGTTTCCCTAACAAAACATGAAATGAGAGCCTTTGTGCAACCATTCAGATATAAAGGAAAGTGAAAATCATCCACTGTACTTTGCTTCATGAGACATTACATTCCCAGCTTCTCTCTCGCATTTCATCCACTTGATTTTACTTCTGTCAGACAAATAAAACATGTCATTTTATGTCATTTATCATAATTTATTTTAGGTACTTATTAGTTCATTTATTTATAATATTTTAGTTGAATGATATAATTGTATATCTTTCTCATTTTTACTTGAACAAAATCAGTTGATTATCTTTATTTTCTCAAAACAGAACTGTAATTTGACTTAGTGTTGGCACGGGTCTGTTTTTCCCTAATTCGGGGTGGTTCCTCCCATAGTGCTCCTGAACTGTAGTTCTCTAGTTCATTATATTCTGCTTAGACTAAAATAAAGCACAGTCCTGTAGAAGATTGAGCCTGCATTGTCCTCCTTTTATTGATTCAATCATTTACAGTCAACTAAAGTCTGCTGAACTTGGAAGAGCATGCCATGACATGGCCTTGGTTGGTATAGCTGTAAAACATCTTGTGGTGCCTTCTGTCATTTGATATATACGCAGAATGCATTTAGAATGTGTCATTGTATTAATTGAGATAATAGTGCTAACCATATCTGAATACCAAATTAGATGAGAAGGTTAGTAGAAAATCGTTTAAAAAGGACGAATAATGCATAATAAATGGGACGGAGATTGGGAGTGGGAAGGGAATAAATTGTGAATTGATTAACCTGAAATGGATATTCCATCTACCACTGAGGTGTTACGGTTGAAACAAAATCCAGGTGCACTAAGGATTTTTGTGAGTTGGCATCTGACTAATAAGAAGTAAACGATCAATAGACAAATGAATGAATTTGATCTTGTAGACCATAATAACGAAGGGAAAGGAAGGAAGGAACTATTTGCGGTGCAGACAGAAGCTTCAGTAATGTTGAGCCTGTCTGTGGTAACTAAGTGACCTACTTATGTACCAACTCTCCTCCACTTTTGTTAACCCTAAAGAGTGAGGACACCAGCCATGACACATCACACGTCACAGCCCAGTTCAAAGGTTACACTCCGTTGGGTCAAAGACGATTTTACTCTTTCTTTTGAGTATCTCTGGTTGGACAGCACAACATCCCAGAATAGAGTATGCCACCCAAGGGACTTCAATGACCACATAGTCCCCACAGACACTAAAGATATATCTTGTTTATTTGCCCCCTGGTACAAAGAGAATAGTATCGGTGTGGAAACAGATTTATAGTGGTTAAATCTGCAGATGATAAAAAAGCAAAAGGCCCAGTTGGGACAGTAACTCGTAGCCATCACATGGTGACTCCTGATCTGTGTCCCTGGAGACTTCCTCATTGTGCTGCCGACAGTCCATGATTCCTCATGACAAACTGGATAGATCCTCGAGTGAGTCTTTGCAGAATTATTTCTGTCTTTTCGATTGCGTCTCTCTCCTACCCCTGAGATTTCACAGTGTTGCCTCTGAGCTATAAGCTTCAGCAGTTAGCTACCACTGTCGATACTCAATCTGTCCTGTTTCCCCTGAAGCCAATGAAACACAGCTAACGGGCTTTTGGTTTGTTTGTTTTCGGGGAAGGAGGGTGTGGGTGAAAGAAGATAGAACATGGAATACTACAAGAACACTTCCATCTGTACTCTTCAGAGTGTAGAATTAAGCAATACTGCACGAAGAGGTCTGCAATAAAGCCATTTCCCCACGGCTAAGGGCTGTTCTTATATACGACACAACGCAGAGTTCCTGGATACAGCCCTTAGCCGTGGTATATTGGCCATATACCACAAAGCTCTGAGGTACCTTACTGCTACTATAAACTGGTTACCAACAAAGTTAGAGCAGTAAAAATACATGTTTTGTCATACCCATGGTATACGGCTTTCAGCCAATCAGCATTCAGTGCTAAAACCACCCAGTTTAAAATAAAAATTAAAGACTAATTGAAGATAAAAAATACATTTAAAAAGCTGTTATGGAGGAGATAATAAAAGAGATGGATGTTCTTGTGTTTGGTTGTGAACTATTATCAGAAAGGGTCAGATTGTTTCGACAATGTTAATTAGAAATGCCTCTGCATGGGTTATCCTCAATTAAGAGATCCCCACTTTTTCAAGCAGGAGAGGTGTGGTGAGTTCTCCCCGTTCTCTCAACCTTACACCTCTTCAGTTCCCTCCTTCGTATGAGGGTGACACACACCTACTTCCCTGATAAGTGAGAAGTAGACACACCTGATAGGTTGATACAGTCTGGAATTCTAATTAGAGGTGAGAGAAGAAAAATATAAAGTTACTTTTAAGTAACTTTACAAGAATTTACAGTAACATACCTTGTTTTACAGTAACTTACAAGCAACTGGCTGTCAGTAAGTTAACGTAAAAACAACATTACTTTTTTTACTGTGTAACTATGTTGTTTTGGCCATGTGGTAGTCTGTTGTAATATTCACCATATTGACTTATTATTGGTCATTTTGCATGCATTTAGCATGCATTTAGCATCCATTTAGCATATGATGTTAATGGTCCATTAATGTATCTTTTTTTCCATTAGGGCTCCCAAGCATGTCTCTCTGGCAACCTCAACCAGGCCTATTAGCATGTCCTTGTAATGGGTAACAGGTTGGAAACACTAATCATAGGCTATGCCACTCAAAAGCCTTTATTTGTTCACAATAGGCTATCATTGGGTTTACTTGATAGCTACCTACACAAATAGCTAGCAAGGCTGAGATCAGTCCAGAATAACTCCCAGCCCTCTGTAAATCCCCTGTAAAGTACTAGTTGCTTTGTGCATCTTTCTGTCCCTGGAGGGGTCTCTAAAATGACAGGGGAAAGGGCTATGCGTTTTCGATCCCATCCCTCTTAACATGTAGATTCTGAAATAACAAAGGCTTATAACTAAATGGAAGTCTAGAGTGGACCCTGGGTAAGCAAAGCTGCCCAATCATTTTAATCCTATTGTGTTTTACAAAAGCTTAATCAATATCTAATCAAGGAGAATACAGCGTTGCCGTCTCTTACAGAGCTCTTTGTTGTTAGAGGTGAGGTTTCCATGGTGACTGGCCAGGTGTGGAGAGCTTAGACCTTTGCTGGTGTTGACGGAAATGAAGAAGCATTGATGAGACTTGAGGATGTTGGGATTGAAAGGGGGAGATAATTAAAGAGAAGGATGCAGCAACAGCCAGCGAGGGGCTCGATATAGATCTAGACGGACAGGGGGACAGGATGGCTTAAACCATTATGTCCACTCTGCTTTTCAATAGTATAGAAATAACAACAGACATGAATATGAAAGTATAGGTTTTATACAGAGGAGCTGTTTATTTATGTACAGTAATATCAGGACAGGGTCTAGACGATTCTGGCATATTTCAGCATATTTTAAATGGTGAAATTATGGCATGAAGTATTCATTTTATTTCCATTGCAATTTCCTACCATCCACTAGGGGCAACGCTAGCACCAATTACCATCTATTGTGTTTGGGGATGGGTTAAACCACAAGCTACAGCTCTAAGGATTGTGGGTTCTATCCCAGCGTTCAATCCCTTTTGTTTTGTCATTTTAATTTTATGTTTTAACCCTATCCCAAACCTTAACCTTTACCACTCCGATTGTATACCTAAGCTTAACCGTCGAGGTAAGTTTGACTGACACCTTATATTATATGCCATAATTAAAACGGCAACACACTCCATAATCTACAGACGGCACCACAGGAGGCCCCACATGCCATAATTAAAACGGCCAGCCATGCCATATCTCTGTTGCTGCAGTTATGGAGAGGTATGGTGTTTTCTTTGGAGATTGTGTTGCTTAATATGCTTTTATTGTTGGTCAAATTATGTTCACCAAGCAGTCATCAAGGTGTAAAACAGCTTCTCTCTATCTCCACCTCAATTTGCATTAGAACTCCACCCAATCCTTTTGCAAAGAAGTTTACAGTCTCCTGCAGTGGCAGACCTCATCACCTCATCCAAATGTCACCACGGACGATCAGAGTCACTCTCTGTCAAAACAAATTTATTTTTTGTCTCAGGTAATATAGATGGGGGGGGGGGACAAGCATGTATGCATACACACACCCACAGACTCACTATGCCTCTGGGTACCTGTCACTTTCCTTCTCCGTCACTCTCTTTTCATCACTCTTTCTTTCTTTGCAACAGGGCATCGAAAGGAAAACTGTGACTAAATGGGGGTAATACAAATTAGAAATTGATATCCAAGCCAATTTAGTGCTTTCTATCTAGCACTTTTTTCAATAGAAATAATTATACATTAGGGGTAATTTGTCATTCTGGATGAAGAAAATTGTTTGAGCAAATCTGTAAGGTCTGGGGTTTGGATGATCACTAATGACACCATTATTTTTTCACTGCGTTAGCCATACAGCTGAACACATTACGCTTGCTGGTCCATTCCAAATCTTGGTCACTAACTCAGTTTTACACCAGTGGACCTTATTCATAAAATCCCCCCCGTCTCTGTCCCCTAGGTAATATTTTACAAGGTTCCACATTTCTTTAAAATTTATGTGATTTGCAATTGCAGAGTTTCCATAAATACAAAATGAAAGGTGCATACAGAGAGACCATGCACCAACCCCCATTTTTATATCTCAATCTTTCTCTCATTTCAGGGTAACTCACAGGGTGGTAAAAACATAACGATGAAATATAAAACAGCGTGAGTGCAAAAGGTTTGAGCACAACGAACCAGGTACATCTGACTCATTAAACCCCATCCCCTTCCCTGATGACGATGTCACTCTCGTGCACGGTGGCGCTCCAAAGGGATGTGGCCAACGAGAACTGCCATGGTCCACGTGCTTCCTGCTTTTATAGCCCTTGAATCATTCAGCCCAAGTAAGTCCAGTGAACATCGGTGTCACAGCCGTCAAAAGAAGTGGACCAAAGTGCAGCGTGGTGAGCGTACATTTTCCTTTTATTTTCAAATGTTGCCAACCAAACAACAAAAGAACGCAACAACCGTGAAGCTTACAGGGCTAAGTGCCACAAACAAAGTTAACTACCCACAACGAAAGGAGAGGAAAAGGGCTATCTAAGTATGGTTCCCAATCAGAGACAACGATAGACAGCTGTCCCTGATTGAGAACCATACCCGGCCAAAACATAGAAACACAAAATCATAGAAAACAAAACATAGAATGCCCACCCCAAATCACACCCTGACCAAACCAAATAGAGACATAAAAAAGGCTCTCTAAGGTCAGGGCGTGACAATCGGTCCTCTACCTCTCTGGCCAATCGTTTCAGCGAGCCCAGCTGGTCCGAGAGAGAACTGTCTGTCAACAACTGATTAACACTTGAGACAATAGGTCATTAAAGTGCTCCTCCAATCAATGAGTCCAATCGGGTAATCAACCTGGAGATTGAATGAACCCAGACTAGCCTGAAGCCCGGTGGGAGAACATGGCCTTTAATCAGTATTGGAGAGGTAAAACTGCTTTTCTTTCTTCTCTAGATGTAAGCAGAATAAACCAAAACCCAACCACCTGGCCGCATTGGTCCTCTGGCTCGTTACGAAGCCAAAACACCCCACTACCCCTCCCTCAGGCCAACCCTGGCCCAGTCCAGTCCCCAACCTCTCACTTCTATTCAGGATAGTCTTTGTTCAAATCTCTCTTGGTATTTGGTGGGTCAGTGTCATTTAACCTGCCACTATTCAGCTGTGACATTGAATCTATTTTCATAAATCACACCGAGGCTTCATTATTCTGTAATTATCCTGCTTTAATCACAAAGTCTGATTTATACACACACACACTCATAACCACTCATACGCTGGGGGAAATTGCAAACACACACACACACACACAATAGTCCACAGGAGGGACAGGGTGTCTTAGGGACAGACAGGACATTTCCACGGCAGGCGGTAGAGTTATCTGTCCTCCCGTTGCTGGCTGAGCTGAGAGGACAGAGAGGTACAATGACACAGGACAGAGGGATCAGGCGTTATCATCCAAAACAACCCAAACGCTCCCCCACCGTTGCTTCACAGCTTCCAGCTGCTTGTTTGTTTTTTGTTTGTTGTGTCAGTATGGATGCCGTTTGTCTTTTCAATCAATGCACGTTTTCCTCTGATAAAAGGCCTCCGCCATTTGAAGGGCAAGGAAATGGGTAGGGAAGGAAAAAGTTGGTGTCAAGTGCGGGGCTGTGTGGTCTTAGTTATAAATGTCTTTTACAGGGATTATTTTGGAAGTAAGTACACAAATCAGATATCTTTATGTGATTAACCATATCTTTAATATTATCTACCAAAAAAAATCTAGGTTGGATCATTGACTATTAATATTGTAATTCTAAATTCTGTCTTTCTACTGTGTTACAGTAATTCAAAAGGAATAAAGATATACCAACTACAGTAATACCCCAGTATAGCTCAGACGTGGTCATTTCTCCTTGGATTAGAACTCATGATGCAGCGGTTCACAAAGGTCACAGCACTAGAGGAAGTGTGTCTAATTCTGCTTTCTGAGTGGGTCTCATAAGGAGCTAGGCAGACTATGCCTGCTAATAGACCTGCGAAGAGAATGATGCAACTCCGAGGCAATGCTTTGCTTTGCCCTTGTATCCACCGTGTGTATCCAGGAACAGGCTTGACTACAGACTACCAAATCATCTGATTGGCCGGTTTACCTTTGGAAACTATCCTACTGGTCTACTCTAGTGTGAGATGGTTGTTAGCCAAAAAAAGAAGATTATTAAAGTGTGTTTTATATTAATAGATTGTCTATAGACCAATGAGAACTAGGAATAATGCACAACACATTATTAATGATGGTCTTTGTTTAACTACTGTTTATTTTCTTGTTACTGTTACATTTGGTTCAATTCAACCATTTCTTTGTAAATCGGATAGTTCTAATAGGATAGCTGTGCTCTAATGTTTTTATATTTGTTAAATCTTTTTACAGTGTTTAAAGTTCATTCTTCTTCTTATTAGAACATGTTTGCACCTCTGAATGCAATCTGTATCTTAGCAACCTGCACAAAGCAACAGAGGAAGATCAGTGAAGCTACTTATTAACCTGTTGCTATGACTACAGTGGAAGGCAATAACTCACAAGATGCTTTAACCCTTTCTTTCAGGCCTGCCACCCTCTATCATCAGTCCTGACAGATAATGCTCAGAACATTTGGTGAAAGGCAAAATCAAAGCTATCGGAGTCCCTTTCTGCACATATCAGATGTAATTTCTCTCCTTCGATTCTGTGTACAGTATGTGTGTGTGTGTGTGTGTGTGTGTGTGTGTGTGTGTGTGTGTGTGTGTGTGTGTGTGTGTGTGTGTGTGTGTGTGTGTGTGTGTGTGAGTGAGTGAGTGAGTGAGTGAGTGAGTGAGTGAGTGAGCGAGTGAGCGAGTGAGTGAGTGAGTGAGTGAGTGAGAGAGTGTGTTCTACATTCATACAAGTGCTTTTGCATTCCCTGTAGACTATGTTTGTTCTATATAAAGTACTCATAACTAATGCACCATCATGATAATGAGAAACAAAAACATTTTCTTCCCCCACAATTTCTACTACAAAAGGTCATTTGAATAGATATAGTACATATGATATAAAAGCTTAACAATCAAATCAATCTGATATACCCCCATTGTGAACGGGTGCAAGTGTTTTCATTTGTATTTAGATCAGCCTGCTAGGAATAGGAAACTGAGCGGTGGCAAAAGCTTTCCACAGGTTGAAGCAAGAGCGTGACCTGATTTGAATTGATGTCATTCCAGCAGAAATCAATGCATTTTTTAACAGCCGCAAATAACGCCCCACACGTCAATTCATCAGGAGATTTGCATGAGGTAATTGTGGCAGCACATCTACTGATGCATTTTTATGACATTTCAATTAAGAATTGAAACCAATTAGAGAAGCCATTCCATCCCATCCAACAGGGGATCCAATAGAACAGGGATATCTTGTTCTCTTGCCCTGCTTTAAAATAATGTTTATATTTGCCCATTGTTGGGTAAATTGTTGGGTAGATTTCCATCAAGTATAATGTGGCATGAGTATTCTCTGTACATAATAATTGAATATTTTTACCATGTTTGTTTTTTGGACACAATTGATTGCATGATTCACTAATATATTTTCTATAATTCATCCATCTTACAACTCAGCCCACACAAATATTGGTTTGATTATAAATATGTTGTAACAATTTTAACAAGGTGTTTTTTTTCTTCATTTATTCTGAGACATACAATATCTTATTCCATGTTTTAATTATATAGTGGGTGTTCTCTGTTCAGGTTAGCAAATAAAAAAATATATTCATTCAGACTAGTCATTGCTTATTTCGTTTTTTGAATTAGTAAAATTATTATACTGTTTACTCAATTTTAGCTCATACAATCTCTCAGGGTTTAGAAAAAGTAATTAATCATCTCAACCAACCAAGACTAACATCACGTTCAGTTTTTACATGAAAACTGTATTAAGACAGAAAAACTGCATACATAATGAGGTTCCCTTACATCCAGTAAAATAAAGACACAATTTTAAAAAATGTAACCCAAAATGTACACAAATGTTTCATGTTGTCTATGCTTCTGTTTTTAAAGGCCATGTGCAGTCAAAAACTTGATATACATATTTACACACTATGTGGTTGGAGTAATGCTATGACATTTAAAAAATTATGCTAAAACCATTTTAGTGCAAGAGTTTTTGAAAAGGCTGCCTGAAATTTCAGCCTGTTTGGTTGGGATGGATTTCTGGCCTGCCTTGTGACATCATCACCATGTGGTCAATTTATTAATAGACCAATAACAAAGAGACTGCCAAACTTCTTTGCCAATAACAGCTAGTTTTCAGTTTCCCTCTCCATTCAGACCACTTCCAGACAGTCCTAGCAAAATTCTTGCTTGATACATTGTTCTTTGCTGAGAAGCTATTTTTGTTTCTTTTTGACCATTTTCATTGAAAAACAATCACAGTAAGGTACTTAATTGTCACCCAGGAAGGATCTGATACTGAGATAAAACAGCTGCATTGGACCTTGAAGACATACTTTTTTGTTAGGAAGTCCCAAGGAACATTTGAATAGTAGTAGAGTAGAGCTGAAGACTCATTCAGAGAGTGTTACCTTAAGATGGCTTTTCATCTTGTGCCATCATACTAACATCCTTTAAAATGTCTAAACCATGTCCCAAAGAGAAATAAGGGAGTGTGATGGTTATGCAGCTTGTGTAAGGCTTAGCTTTGTGGCTTTTATCTCAGCAGGAGCAGAGGCTGGGCAGCACTGGTGTAAGTATAGTGCTACTGCCCCCTAGAGGGAAGTTTGGGGAGGGATGGAGCGAAATACTGGAGCTCCGACTGCAACTTTAATATGCCCTATCAGTAGACTCCTGGAGGAATTCCAGGTGTCTTTGTCATGACCGGAGTAACTGGTGCTTCTTCCACAAAGGTAATTCAAGACAAATGAAGACACTCACAGCCTTGCATGCCCATCCACATCAAATGCACACGCACACTGTTATTTCATGATTGGATAACTGACTCCACTGTTGCCTCTGTTCCATGTGTATGCAACAAGTATCAGAGATATTACTAATAATACATATTATTAGTATGTGTATATAGTATGCACACGTTTTTTGCATGTTTTTTAAAACTCCCCTGAGTAGTGGTGAGACCAATGCTTCAGCATCAGTCTTTGTGCAGTTACACTTAAGAGAAACACACATTTGTCTTTATACATTTCCCCAGGTGCTGGAGTCTGGAACACTCTGAGACTTTGTGTACCTCCGTGAAGAAGTTAAGAGGAAATTTCATTTTAGCAGTGTACATCTTACTAATACACTGCCACCAGCCACCTGTGGCACACACACACAAACAGACAGAAATAACAGTGGGGTTACTTTCAGTAAATAAAGGTAAGCGTTTTGATGTTTGACTTTATCCTTTGTTTTTTTCTACCTCACATTATCTGGGTTTTCATACAATTGGCAACAGAAGTTCATGCGAATATTCTAACATCTGCATAAAGAATATATGCGATTTTACGCAACAGTGGTGTGTTCCACCAAACTGACCTTTTTGCGGATGAAAGTCAGTGAGTGATGATGTAGTGCACAAAACATGTACTTTTTTTGCTTAAAATCTAAAGTTTAATGTGTTTCCGTCGCATTTTCAACTCTACGGATAGTTTAGTCACAAAAACTTGCGTTAAATAGCAAATCTGCCTGCTCTGGTCTTGGCACCTGCGCTCGAGCCAACAGCTCATAAAATACAGTGCGGGCAAACTGTGCGGGTAGGCTAGTCTATTCTACATGATGATATTATTATGGACAAGAGAAAAAATATTTGTATTTGTCAAACGGCAGTCAACCGTTGATCATGTCACCAAAATACGACCCTCGATATTTATTGGAAAGGAGCAACAACATCATTCTGCACTTTCAACACTCTATGAAGTTCATCATAATTTATTTCCAGCCAGGTCTGACGACGTCGACCAGGTTATAACGTAGGTTTTCCTGTGGCGTTGTGGACAGGGATGGTGAATGGGCGTTAGCATCTGCCTCTGATTCCAAAGGTTGCAGGTTTGAATCCAGCTTAATCTATTTAATATTTTTATTTGAAGCCTATCCCAAACCCTAACCATTCGGAGTTAATGTCTGAACTTAACCCTAGCCTTAAACATTTCGGAGTTAATACCTTAACCTCAAACACTTCGAAATTTGGCGTTTGAATAACATGGATGAACGTCGAATTCTGGTGTGAGACTGAGAGCTGGTATCTTATTTCATTTGTAGCCTAATAAACTGCATGGTTTCTCGAGTCATAGTGGGAGGACCACACACCATATCATCTTATGACTCCAGGTTAACTTCAATATGATGGTTATTAGATAAATATTTGCGCTTAAAGGCGTTAAGCATAGTTCATTTTACAGACACAAAAAGATCCCACCATTTGTGTCATGTATATTTTCACCAGTCCCTAGTCTCCCTGCCATCGTCAAGGACCCTGTGGCCTCCCACGTAGCCGTGATGGTCTGTATCTCGGCAACGCACCTAGCAACCGCCTCTCGTAACTATGGATTATAACCTGTTGCTAAGGGAGACAGAGCGGAGGATTGATTTTCAGGGATGAAATTCCCGAAAAATAACTAAATAGATCAAATATGCTTGGAGACAGGATACACTTTAATTTATGAAGTATATGTTTATTCGTTCATACACTGTTATGCATCTAAAGTATATTTTTGTTCTCCTTTGCCACATCATTGCAATAGCCTACTTCTTCCTTTGTCTTGCTTCCATTATATTCACTTAATTTACTTGCTATGTTCTGATATGTATTTTGGCAAGAATGCCATCCTTTCTCAACTCACATTTTTGACTCAACAAGAAAATATGATAATGTAACACGGATACAAAAACACAGATTCTCATGGCCAAGCCCTGTACTGAATAAAATGATTCATGTGTTTCTGTGCAGCCTAACAATAAATAATACACCAGACAAATGTCCCTACGATTGGTTTTGATAGTGTGTTTATTTGCTATTGGTGAAGATCAACAGGTCATTAAGCAGGTCTAACCTGTTCATTGAATGTAGGAGGAGAATAATAATCAACGTTAATCAAAGAACAAATAATTATCAAACGGTTCTATAATTCAATTACAGGGATCCATGGGCTTTTCATTCATTTTCTTGACATGTATGTAGAGGTAAAAATAGAGTATTTTCTAAATTAGAAACTGTTTGGTGGCATGGTAATTCAAATATAAATTATAACATAGCAGGAACAGTCTTTGTTTATGATGTTTTATATGGTGTTTTTGCAGTATTACGTGTTCACAGAGGACTTTTTACAATACTCTTTCAAATAAATGTGCATAGGGTGTTTTATACAATATTAAACAGAATTAATATTAAACAAAATGGTATGCTCTTTGTTTCAGTGAGAACAAGGACATACAAAGGCAACATTTTGAAAGCCAAATACATTTGCATGCGTGCACACACACACACACACACACACACACACTGTCTTTTCTCTCTCATCTCCTGTTCCCTCCATCCCCTCGCTCTCTGATGAATGCTTTTACATGGGCACACAAACTAGTCATTATATTACCCCACTATTTTCCATCCTCTGAGCTAAATTACAGCACAAACAGGCTGGCATCCTGTGGACCAGCCCGTGGATATGAAAGCCTACTATTCCCCTGCTGTCACCTCGGCTAGGCTCTCACAAGCACATTAATGATAACCTGCCACTAGAGAGCCAGTGGAATGGGGCTGTAATGTCCTTGGAAAGTGCTGGTTGGTGATCAAACGGCGGTGGAGCACTCTGTTCCATGTCACTTACTCCCCCAGCGCTGCTACCAAACTGGATGTTAGTGGGCTGGGGTCTGGGTATATGGCTGGGATTGGGAATTTTGGTGGATTGGGGAGACAGCTGACAGAACAGAGGCCCTGGACTGGTCATTACCCCAGTACTGTTATCCACATAGAAATGACAACACATGCCCTGGCTGCTGGCTCCTATTGCACTGGCTGGCCAGCAGTGCTGCTGCTACAACAGAATGGATTCACCAACACTGGTGTCATGAGTCTGGAATCTGGACTGTGGTATTAATGATGAGCTCTCCATTTTTTTGGTCAAACAAAGATAGGGATATTGATATTCTTACACCTCTGGCTACTGAGTCAAAGGATGGAGCTGAATTTGAGTTATAAAACACTGATCTGGTCTTCAAACATGAAATCAAGGAAGAACATGTCTTCTCCATAATTAAATACTATAAGGATTGTGCAGACAAAATTGTATCTGCTTTGGAATATTTGCCACACTCCTGAGTAGGCAGCTCTGCTCTGACCTGCATTGACAATGGTTGACATAAACCAACATAAGTTACAACAAACACAGAAATTAGAGTTCAAGATGTCGTATTGTCCACCAGCCGTGTGTCATATACAAGAGCCTAGGGGAGAGCCTGGAAGACTGGCACAAAAGACTGGTACACACAAACAAACCTTGATACAGCAGCACCACCCTGTGGACGTTGAGGGAGCAAAAGTTCAACAGAAAAAAGTATTGTCTCTATAAATCGACTTATCTGATTGTTGATTATGCTAAAAGGAGATCCTCTAATCCTTCCAATAATGGTCTGGCTGCGACCTGAGTCCAGGTTTTTCCTGGGTAAAACCAGGAAAAAACCGCCCAGGAAATGACGCTCAGTCGAGAAACGCCCAGGGAAGAACCACCCAGGGAAACCCCGCCCGCTCCTGGCTACTTTCTTGTTCTAGCAGGTTAGGATAATTAACGTGGCTGGTTAGGAGAACTAACGTAGCAAGTTGGGATAATTAACGTGGCAGGTTGGATAATTAATGGGGCAGATTAGGAGAGCTAAGAGAATGAGGTAATGGTTAGGAAAAGGATTAGCCAAGAGCCAATAGAAGAGGGGCGGGGTTCCCCTGGGACGCAGATCGCAGTCAGATTATTCTCAACCCTTCTAAATGCAGGCCTCTACAGAAACTATTTCTGTATCCACCAGTAAGTAGTTCATGATCTAAACTAAAAAAACAACTCATCTAACAATGAAAAATTGACATTTCAGTATCAAATCTACCCTCCAAATGTTAAAAGGAACCAAGCTGAATTGACAAGAAATTGATTATACACAATGTAAAATAGCTCATTTAGAACTCCTAATTTGATTGTCATATATTTTGTAAACTCTTAAAACTGGTGCCCGATTTCGGATAATCACGGATATTATGTTTACATTACTTATTTTATTCATTCACCGTTTTATAAATCGAAACACAAGAGACTAGACAGACAGTAGCAATTTTCACAGTGTCTCTCTCCCCTTGTTGATACACTGTTTAAATGGCAAAAATTACGATTTAGACCTTTAACAAATTTCACAGATTTTGACCATCACACATTTTGGATAAAGTAATAAAGAAAGTGAAATATTTTGGGTAAATGTTCCTAAAACAGATTGTAATGTCATGAATACATGAATTCACTATGATATCATCATATTTGTACAGGGTTTATTATACTTCATTATACCGTAGCCTTCTTGCTGGATGAATACAGCCATAGCAGAACAGTACAAAACGTCTGTCAGCTCATTGGAAATGTCAAGTAATTTGATCCTGTAATTTTATGACTTAAACAGATCTCCATTTTGTCTTCAATCATATTTTGTTTTTGAAGTATCTCTTGACAGTTTTCCACCAGAGGGCAGTAAAGCCTTCTAAATCATCCCAGGCTGTGTGTGTGTGTTGAGCTGAGAGCTGTGTACAGCTGAAGCCCTCTCTCTTGGGAACAAAGGTATTAGTTGCTATTCTGTGTATATCAACTAAATCCAAAATGGGAACGGAAGGCCATGTCACTTTGATTCCACACCCTGGTAGCTGGATAGAACACTACAGAGTAGGTCAACTGGGTATGCATGACAACCACTAGAACAACATATTAGAAAACGTGTGACCTATTGACACTAAATCAATCAACAGGTAAGTATGTATTATGGAGAAAGATGGATTTGGATATTACACTGAACAAAAATATAAACGCAACGTGAAGTGCTGGTCCCATGTTTCATGAGCTGAAATAAAAGATCCCTGAAATGTTCCATATGCACAAAAAGTTTATTTCTCTCAAGTGTTGTGCACAAATTGGTTTACATCCCTGTTAGTGAGCATTATCTCCTTTGCTAAGATAATCCATCCACCTGACAGGTGTGGCATATCAAGAAGTTGATTGTGTGCTGAGGACAATAAAAGGCACCTCTAAAATGTGCAGTTTTGTCACACAACGTCTCAGAGTTTTGAGGACGTTTTGAGGAAGTGTGCAATTGGCATGCTGACTGCAGGAATGTCTACTAGAGCTGTTGCCAGAGATCCGTACACAATTCCTGGAAGCTGAAAATGTCCCAGTTCTTCCATGGCCTGCATACTCACCAGACATGTCACCCATTGAGCATTTTTGGGATGCCCGGATTTACATGTACGACAGCGTGTTCCAGTTCTCGCCAATATCCAGCAACTATGCACAGCCATTGAAGAGGAGTGGGACAATATTCCACAGCCCACAATCAACAGCCTAATAAACTCAATGTGAAGGAGATGTGTCATGCTGCATGAGGCAAATGGTGGTCACACCAGATACTGACTGGTTTTCTGATCCACTCCCCTACCTTTTTTTAAGGTATCTGTGACCAGCAGAAGCATCTATATTCCCAATCATGTGGAATCCATAGATTAGATCCTAATGAATTTATTTCAAATGACTGATTTCCTTGTATGAACTGTAACTCAGTAAAATCTTAGAAATTGCAGTCATATTTTTATTCAGTGTCAAAAGTAACAATATAATTGAACAGTTTATATGCCCAGTTACGACCATGTCTATTGTATTAAACTGAACTCCTATTGAAGAGCAAACATACAGCAGGACCCATAACAACATAGCCACTCAACACATTCCAATTCCAGTCAGGTAGAGCCCATCAGTCAGCTGGGGACAATGAAAGCTATGGCGAGTGAGTTGGTAAATATTTTGAGAGAGGAGACAGAAACACAATTAAAGAGGCAGTATGTAAATGTTGGATAAATGGAACGTGTGGTGAAGAGGGAGTCTCTTCTGAAGCAGCTAATTGATCAATTAGGTAAACAGAAAGTGCAGAGGGAGACTGAGGGGTGGGTGGGGAGATAGATAAGCCTCAGCAGTAATGACTCAGCTGTGGTTATGGAAGGCTGGAGATCTGGAGATCCTAATCGAGGACAATGGCTTTTGGGAACAGGAACACCTTGTGGACAATCTGTGGAGAACCGTGCCAGGATGAGTATGGAGTAGAGTGTGTGTGTGTACGTGAGTGTGTGTGTGTAATACACATACGTGTATTTCCCTATGCTCCTGTGTGTGTGTGTGTGTGTGTGTGTTTGCAATTTCCCCCAGCGCAGTGTGGAGTGGAGAGCCGTGGGCCATGGGGCTGAACGAGACGGGGCGCAGTGCTGACAGCCCGGCGGACAGGTCTCCACCCTCATTCTCGCCGTCTTTCATTTGAATAATTCATGCTAATTACCTACTTACCGTGAGCAGAACTGTCAGCCCGTGGGTCCCAGCAGACAACGTCAAAACACACACCTCCTAGATCAGTACACTCCCAATGGAAAGTTCAGAGCTGCTGTTGTCAAACTAAAGGGAATTTCTTTAACAAAAGCTAGCTGTCAGGTAACAGTGTAAATTAATGATGGAGTAGACCCCTGCTCCACTAGAATAGCTGAGGATGGTACTTCTATTCTAGACTGCACTGAACTGCAGTGTTTAGTGACATGAAGTGACAGCAAGGACACTTGGGACAGAATTCAATCATAAAACATTGCATAACACAGAACAGAAATGATCTAGGGTCATGATAAGAAGCAGTTGGAGGTAATGCAGTTGACACCCCCAATACTGCATAATCAACCTGTGAGAAATCACATTGCAGAAAAATTCACAACAATTGAATTTTGGCATGGATATCCTATAACGAGTGTGCTATGTACACACTCTCTCTCTCTCGTACACACAGTATTTTTTTCCAGCTGCCTAATAAAGCACTGCAATGAGCACCTTTTCAGACCTCCCCCCACAGACACACTGGCTTTCTGCCACTCTGTTTACGGGAGCTCAGAAGTTTTCATCCTGTTCATTTAAGGGTTCGTTACACAAAGAAATCTTCACTTGGCCAAACCTGCAATTCCACTGATGGGCTTCCTGGCTGGGTACCCAGCTACCCACTAGCTGCTACCCAGGTGATTCTGGACAGCCTTGAGTGTGTGGCATCCAGTCATCCAATCAGTGAGCAGAGCTGCCCGCCATGCACGATCCTCCAGCTCTAATACCCACAACAAAACCGCTGCAATTTGGGGCTCATTCTGCCCCGCTTGTCTCATTCTCTCTACGAAAGCTCCCATTGGTATGCATGGGACTGCTTCCTACTAACAATAATGTGAGACTAAAATCAATGGCTTGCCAGTTGAACAGCCCCTGGGTGGAAACAGGGTTCACCAAATGAGGCAGAGCAGTATTGCCAGACAGACAGGACTGCACTTTGGCAAGTACCCTGCACTAAAAACACACACGTGCGCATACACCAACACACACACCAGTTTGACAGATCCTCAGCAGCTGTGGCGGAGGATGGCCATGTGTGTGGGGATGAGGTTGTTGACAGGGATGTCCATTAGCCGCTGGATGACTCATGGACAGCCATAATGGCAGCAGTCTGTCCCTCCAGTCATCACCACTATAGAGGGTTGCTTCACTTCGCCCTGCTAATGTGTTCTATTCTTTTTGACTGATTCCGCATGATCACTTCTCAGTTGAATCCTCATTAAGATGTCAAATCGGTGGTTAATGTATTTTAGCGTTTCCCTCGTCCCCTAAACTGTTATTTATGACACTTATTAGACAGTGTAACCCAGCCATCAATTAATGTCCTACAGGCATTGCAGGCAATTGGGGTATAGTGATGTTGAATCAAATGTACTGGAACGTCCATTAATACCGCAATTCCCATACAAGTGCTCAGACAGAAATTAACACACGTACATGGTGAACACTGTGTGTGTGTGTGTGTGTGTGTGTGTGTGTATCTATCGCACGCAAACACACACTGCATGCAGTGAATGCACAGTGGATGCAAGTAAGACAAAGTATATTTTTTCAGGCATAAAGCAAAAAAAGTAATAAGAGTAGGTAGGACTAGCCATATCTCATTTTGTGTCGACCATTATTCATTTACTGTGTGCTGCTGTCATTTGAAAATGTCTACTGTCAGTGTAGCTGAGAAGATGAAGGAGTGGGTATACACCCAGTGGTGTGTGTTAGGCAAAACGCTGTCTCGGGGTTGTGTGTGTCTGTACGCACACATACAGTATATGTGTGTGTGTGCATGTGTGTATTCACATACTGTATGTGTGTGCGTGTGTGTGTGTTTGGGCCCATGGCCTGTAGGGCAGGGGCTTCTGTCAGGCCCATGAGTGAGTGATGAATGTGTGCAGGATGGGGAACCGGGTGACCACTGCATTAACACTGCTCCGCGGTAGAATGTGTGTGTGTATATGTGTGTGTGTGTGTGTGTGTGTGCCTGAAAGCACAAGGAGATAATGCTCCTCTCTTTCTCATCTCCCTCATCCTCGCTCATCCTGACACCACCCATGCCCTCTTCGTCACACTCCTGCCTCTCATCACAAACCTAATCGTCTCGCCCCCTCGGCAAGTACGTGCTGCGCAAATTAAAGTGCCTCTCCCCTTTTCTTTATTCATCTTTGTCCTCGTCCTCCTCCTCTTCTTCTTCGTTTTTTTTTTTTTTTTTTTTACATGTGCAACTCTCAACAGACAGCAAGTGGCCATGACTGTCTCCATAATGTGTCTACTTGTCAACATTTAGCTGTTGAACTGACATTTTCAATTTATGTTTACAAATTGAAGATATTACTATGTAGATGTGAGGGTGTGTATTCATTGAAATGGACCATAAAATACTGTAGACGGAATGACAATGGCCCACCCTGCCACAGCCATGCAGTGTGCTGATCATTACAGAAAACACTGAGCATGCATATAGGATACAGAAAGGCTTATAGACCTGCTTTTACATTAGCAGTCTTTGGTAATAAAAAAAACAGAGTCTAACCTAGTATTTGCATTTTCCCAAATGTTCACATTTAGAATAGTTTCCATTCTTTATAGACAAATTAGTTTTTCGGTTTGCTGATGCTATTTCATGTTACAGACACACAATGCCATTTTATGAGAATACGATATGAAAGAGTGTGTCATAAATTTGCCACAAGCTAATAACTAGCAGTCCTCTCATAAGGCTTTTCAATCAGCCAGAAGCCCTTGTTCTATTTCCATTTTCAACAGCACTGGAACCACAATTACTGTGAGTGAGGGATTGATTTAACGGTCATCAAAGAGCGAGAACAGACATATATATTCAGAACTTGAAAGAGAAACCTACCAGCTGGTAGGCTGTAATAGCGTGAAGAGAGATCCAGCCTGCCTTTGGACTAGAGGGAGAGAGAGAGAGGGAGAAAAAGTGTTATAATCTATAACTGTAAGGTTGGTAATGAGAAAGGTGGGGGTGCAGCAGTCTGTTCACTGTGATAAGCTGGGGAACTTCCCTCAGGACTTAAACATCTCTGACCCAACAACAACAACAAAGGCAACAAATAGCTTTTTACCCCATCCATCTTTTCTCTCTCTCTCTCTCTCTCTCTCTCTCTCTCTCTCTCATATTCAGGTCCACACACAGCACTGCTGCCATGTAATCGGTTTCATCAGTGAATCTATTAGCCAAAGAAGAATACATGGTAATTAAAAAGAGAGCGGCCAAGCGTAGCAGAGAGAGGTTTTACGGAGGCGCTCGTGTGGAAAAAGATAGAGAATAAGAGAGAAAGGAGGAAGTGGGGAGAGAGTGAGCGAGCGCAAGAGAGAGAGAGTGAAAGGGGGTCTTGAATGAAGTCAGGAAATAAAAAGGCAGAGTGTGAGGGTCACAGTGGTTTGGTCCTGCTCTCCAGTGTTCCGAGACAGAGCGCTCTGTGAATAGAAATGAGACTAAATGCCATGTTAATGTGGCCAGTCACACAGCGCCACAATAAGGCCACATTTCACCATGACCAGTGACCACTCAATAAAAAATGTTTTTAACCAAATGTAACCTTTATTTAACTAGGCAAGTCAGTTAAATTCTTATTTACAATGACGGCCTATCCCGGCCACACCCAGACTTCTCTAGGGCCAATTGTGCACTGCTCTATGGGACTCCCAATCACGGCCGGATGTGATACAGCCCGGAATTGAACCAGGGACTGTAGTGACACCTCTTGCACTGAGATGCAGTGCCTTAGACCGCTGCGCCACTCGGGAGCCCATGAACCTACAGAATGGTTTCCTCACAGATATTGTTTCACTGGATATGTCATGTGTTATAGAATCAGGATGAAGATATCACAGATGTGGAACTCTTGAATAATGCTCCCCCACCACCCCATTCCCAGCCCCTTGGGACTGATTTGCATGATAGTTCCCATTCAATCACATTATAAATCCTTTCAATGTACAAGCAGGGTTCACATTTTAGTGATGGTGTGATCCCCTATAATATGACTGGGCACTACTAACGACGTTACCATGTGCACCCTCATAAGTGTTCAAAAATATCATTGTTGGTCCAGTCCATCATTTTTATGACATACTCAGAAATCTATATTTATTTCAAACCCTTTCACAAGTGGCACCACCATAACACATTGGTGCTGATGTTTAAATCTGAGGGCAGCTCCATGAATCATCTATTTTCTGTTTATCTCCTCTATATACAATGTTCATTTCATTCAGCTGTAGATGCAGTAGTCAGTGGACCAGAGACTGAACTCCAATATATTTCCCGAAACACTCTGGCTGTACGTTCCGCTGCCAAGCTGTGCTAACATTCATTTTCTGCTGAAACAGCCACTGGCCTACAAGAGCAAGTTTGCCCTGAGCCGAAATATCAATTATACTGTTCTCTCCCTAGCGGACAGAGTGTCTTTAATCTTCACACAACCAATCAAAATGTCTTATGACTGGGTGGGAGAAATGTGGGGCTGAAGTAACGGGAGGGGAAGGAGAGTTTCAGCCACACAGTTAATATTTACAGGGGGTTTGTGGATGGGTCTCCTACTGCTGGAATGAATAAATATACTGTCTGTCTGTCTGTCTGTCTGTCTGTCTGTCTGTCTGTCTGTCTGTCTGTCTGTCTGTCTGTCGGTCGCTGGTTGGCATGTGAAGATGCTATAATTTTCCGCCACAGTTCCCCTGCTGTTTGATGGCTTTTCCTTGGCCGGGCGCAGCGACAGAGATAGCGTTGAACAAGGCAAAGGCCCCGCCAGCACTCCTGCCTTCCCGCGATTATTAATGCAGCAGCAGCCACCGTGGCCGCCAGGTTAAACCAGCAATCAGCACTCTCTAAATAACATCATTCACAGCCTCTTTAAAAGGGAGGCACTCAAACAGACACAGTCCCAGAGCTCCACACACAGTATATGTACCAGGAATGGAGGTACAGGGAGCAGTGCACATCAGAGACCTGTTCTAACCACTGACCCTGCTCAATCTGCATCTCACCACCTCAAGACACCTCAATATGGACCTTTCAACCACTAGATCAGAGTCCCGGTCTTCTCACTGACCTGTTGAGACGTTGTTAAGAGAGGCCCCTCAATCCTCCCCCTCATTCACACTACCTATCATCACAGCAGGACTCCTCTCACAACCTTTCTCATCCAGATATTGATCTTAGGATAGCTCCATTTCATTATTGACTTCAATACTATTATATTAACCCCTCCACATACTGTACATAAGGACTATTCAATGCTGGTCTGACCAATCGGAATCCACGATTCAAGATTGTTTTGATCAAGCGGACTGGGACATGTTTCAGGTAGCCTCAGAGAATAATATCAATTTATATGCTGATTCAGTAAGTGAGTTTTTAAGGAAGCGCATAGGAGATGTTGTATCCACTGTGACTATGAAAACCTACCCTAACCAGAAACCGTGGATAGATGGCGGCATTCGCGCAAAACTGAAAGCGCGAACCACCACATTTAACCATGGGAAGGTGACTGGAAATATGGCCGAATACAAACAGTGTAGTTATTCCCTCTGCAAGGCAATCAAGCAAGCAACATTTTAGTATAGAGACAAAGCGGAGTCGCAATTCAACAGCTCAGACACGAGACGTATGTGGCAGGGTCTACAGACAATCATGGGCTACAAAAAAAGTCCACATCACGGACACCAACGTCTTGCTTCCAGACAAACTAAACACCTTCTTTACCCACTTTGAGGATAATACAGTGCCACCGATGCGGCCCGCTACCAAGGACTGTGGGTTCTCCTTCTCCGTGGCCGACGTGAGTAAGACATTAAAACGTGTTAACCCTCGCAAAGCTGCCGGCCCAGATGGCATCCCTAGCCGCATCCTCAGAGCATGCGCAGACCAGCTGACTGGTGTGTTTACGGACAATCAATCTCTCCCTATCCCAGTCTGCTGTCCCCACATGCTTCAAGATGGCCACCACTGTTTCTGTACCCAAGAAGGAAAAGGTAACTGAACTAAATGACTATCGCCCCATAGCACTCACTTCTGTCATCATGAAGTGCTTTGAGAGATGAGTCAAGGATCATATCACCTCCCCCTTACCTGTCACCCTAGACCCACTTCAATTTGCGTACCGCCCCAATAGGTCCACAGACGATGCAATCGCCATCACATTGCACACTGCCCTATCCCATCTGAACAACAGGAATACCTATGTAAGAATGCTGTTCATTGACTACAGCTCAGCATTCAACACCATAGTACCCTCCAAACTCATCATTAAGTTTGATGCCCTGGGTCTCAACACCTCCCTGTGCAATTGGTTCCTAGACTTACTGATGAGCCGCCTCCAGGTGGTGAAGGTAGGAAACAACATCTCCACTTCGCTGATCCTCAACACTGGGACCCCACAAGGGTGCATGCTCAGCCCCCTCCTGTACTCTCTGTTCACCCCTGACTGCGTGGCCATGCACGCTTCTAACTCAATCAAGTTTGCAGACGACACAACAGTAGTAGGCTTGATTACCAATACCGACGAGACAGCCTATAGGGAGGAGGTGAGGGCACTCGGAGTGTGGTGTCAGGAAAACAACCTCTTACTCAATGTCAACAAAACAAAGGAGATGATCGTGGACCTCTGGAAACAGCAGAGGAAGCACCCCCATATCCACTTCGACGGGACAGCAGTGGAGAAGGTGGAAAGTTTTAATTTCCTCGGCGTACACATCACGGACAAACTGAAATGGTCCACCCACACAGACAGTGTGGTAAATAAGGCACAACAGCACTTCAACCTCAGGAGGCTGAAGACATTTGGCTTGTCACCTAAAACCCTCAAACTTTGTCAGATGCACAATTGAGAGCATCCTGTCGGGATGTATCATCGCCTGTTACGGAAACTGCACCGCCCATAACTGCAGGGCTCTCCAGAGTGTGGTGCGGTCAGCACAACGCATCACCGGGGGCAAACTACAGTGCCTTGCGAAAGTATTCGGCCCCCTTGAACTGTGCGACCTTTTGCCACATTTCAGGCTTCAAACATAAAGATATAAAACTGTATTTTTTTGTGAAGAATCAACAACAAGTGGGACACAATCATGAAGTGGAACGACATTTATTGGATATTTCAAACTTTTGTAACAAATCAAAAACTGAAAAATTGGGCGTGCAAAATTATTCAGCCCCTTTACTTTCAGTGCGGATTTCAGTGAGGATCTCTGAAGGATCCAATGTTGACCTAAATGACTAATGATGATAAATACAATCCACCTGTGTGTAATCAAGTCTCCGTATAAATGCACCTGCACTGTGATAGTCTCAGAGGTCCGTTAAAAGCGCAGAGAGCATCATGAAGAACAAGGAACACACCAGGCTGGTCCGAGATACTGTTGTGAAGAAGTTTAAAGCCGGATTTGGATACAAAAAGATTTCCCAAGCTTTAAACATCCCTAGGAGCACTGTGCAAGCGATAATATTGAAATGGAAGGAGTATCAGACCACTGCAAATCTACCAAGACCTGGCCGTCCCTCTAAACTTTCAGCTCATACAAGGAGAAGACTGATCAGAGATGCAGCCAAGAGGCCCATGATCACTCTGGATGAACTGCAGAGATCTACAGCTGAGGTGGGAGACTCTGTCCATAGGACAACAATCAGTCGTATATTGCACAAATCTGGCCTTTATGGAAGAGTGGCAAGAAGAAAGCCATTTCTTAAAGATATCCATAAAAAGTGTCGTTTAAAGTTTGCCAAAAGCCACCTGGGAGACACACCAAACATGTGGAAGAAGGTGCTCTGGTCAGATGAAACCAAAATGGAACTTTTTGTCAACAATGCAAAACGTTATGTTTGGCATAAAAGCAACACAGCTCATCACCCTGAACACACCATGCCCACTGTCAAACATGGTGGTGGCAGCATCATGGTTTGGGCCTGCTTTTCTTCAGCAGGGACAGGGAAGATGGTTAAAATTGATGGGAAGATGGATGGAGCCAAATACAGGACCATTCTGGAAGAAAACCTGATGGAGTCTGCAAAAGACCTGAGACTTGTCAGTCTCTCGATGTGCAAAACTGATAGAGACATACCCCAAGCGACTTACAGCTGTAATCGCAGCAAAAGGTGGCGCTACAAAGTATTAACTTAAGGGGGGCTGAATAATGTTGCACGCCCAATTTTTCAGTTTTTGATTTGTTAAAAAAGTTTTAAATATCCAATAAATGTCGTTCCACTTCATGATTGTGTCCCACTTGTTGTTGATTCTTCACAAAAAAATACAGTTTTATATCTTTATGTTTGAAGCCTGAAATGTGGCAAAAGGTCGCAAAGTTTAAGGGGGCCGAATACTTTCGCAAGGCACTGTACCTGCCCTCCAGGACACCTACTGCTCCCGATTACTTGTTAGATATTGCTGCACTGTTGGAACTAGAAGCACAAGCATTTCGCTACACTCGCAATAACATCTGCTAACCATGTGTATGTGACCAATAAAATTTGATTTGGACTCATACACACACACACCTTATTTGTTTCATTATCAAATGTTGGTTGCCCACTCTCTAAAACCAACTGAAACCTATTGGGAATGTGTATTTCAGTGGTAAGATTGAAAATCAATGAAAAGGGGCTTGGAGTGTAAACAGATTATTAACTCTGTGTATTGGGGCAAGATCACTGCATTACATACCTCTGTGATTCCCAATAGATGACCTGGAGCACAATAGATTTTCATGCACTTGCTTCGCAGAAATCCAATCATAATTTCAACCTGATCAATGATTTGCTCAAGCTGATCATGCTCTCAACCGACAGACATTGAGTTTGATGTGCTGTTCACAATAAACAAAGAGGGACAGAGATGGAGAGAGAAAAAGAGAAATTGAGAGAAGAGGTAGTGGTAGAGAGAGAGGGGAGAAGAGATAAAAGAAGGGTGATTGCTTTCAGGGTGAGAGAAAGTGTGTTTTCCTGTTTGGAGGGGGAGAGAAGAATAGTCTCTCTAGATGGGAGGAAGAGGCCCTGCTATGGCACTGATAAAGTGACTGAAGCCCACTACTGCCATAGTTTGACAATTCCAGCTGCAATCTTCTACTCTCATTTCTTCTGTCCTCCTCTCTGCCAGACCCTGCTCTTTGCAGGCATAATAATGGCTGTCTCAGCACCCTGTCGGCCTGCTCCACACACTCTCCTGTAGTGCCAGGGTTCCACAATAGAAGTACATTTGAGGGGTACTTTTGTTGTGGTGTAGCCCTGACAGCCTCTCATTAGACCAGGATAGAATTAAAAGGGCTCCTCATTCTTCTTCATCTTCCTCCTCCCCCTCATTCTAATTTCCTCCACCTTCTCCTCCTCCCTCCGCTCAGGTCTGACACATGGATGTGTCTCTGGAGCATGTATGGCAGAACCACTCTCAGATCTGCACCAGTCCATTATCACGGAGATGGGAAAATGCCTTCAAAATGTATGTAGACCAGAAGCTCAGCAGGGAAGAAAAAAAAAACAGCATGTGCCGAGTTTCACGTTTGACCGTGTCAGTATGTTCTGATGGTTGTAAGAAAGCGGGCCAGGGCATAGTTGATATTGAATAGGCATGTTATGCATGATGTGGGTCTCTGACTACTGCTCCCTATCAAGGCTTTGACAGATTAGAAAGTGTGTGTATATGGATTCAAGGCAAATAAGGAGAGATGACTTTTAAAATTGTAGCTGAGCCCATTGACAAAAAAAGGCCCTGTCAATAAAGCAAGGGATTCAGGGATGACTTTGTTTTGGTTTATTACTTATTACCATCATAATCATCTGTCCTCTTCCACTCTGCAGTCTGGGCACACCTCTCCGCCTGCCTCGTCTCTGTGTTAGACGGTGATTGCCTTGTATTCAAAGATGCTTCTGTGAGGCTCTGTTCCGACAAATGCTTTTCCAATACCACTCACAGCAGAGCACACCTCATTTAAATCTGTGAAAGGGATTTTGATTCCATCAGCAGAATTCTTTGAGGCGAGAGAAGGTGCAGACCATTCAATAATGTGTCAGGGATGAGAAAAAGCACAAGAATATTCTCTCACCTACCATATGCATACAGTATGCTGAAAGGGCTGCCTCTCTCCTCAGACAGTGTTGCTCATTTAATCCTTCTTTTATTCTTAACACAGACCCTCATTTAGCTTTTACGGCTTCACGGCACCATGAGGAAGTGTAAGCCATGTGCCGAGCAGCTTTCAAACACACTGTGAAACAAAAACATTGGACTGATCATAAGCTTTGATCTAAGAGTTATAGCAGAGACTCACTGTAGGATCTGTGTGGAGATTATCATGTAACGTATGAAGTCTGAGGTTTATATTTTGTGGCTGTGTGTGTGTGTGTGTGTAGCTACGTGTTTCTGTTGTGGACCAACTGCTGATATCTTCACTGTTGCAGCTTGTTGACCTTCAACACTTATCAATGCATATCTTTTGTCTAAGCAATTGCCAGTTTTTCAGTCCGAGAGGGATTGGATAATGCATCCAAATTAAAATCTTGTGTAAATCCCCACGCTTGATTGCTTGAGAGCCGCTGAGAGTTGTTCCAACCTTAATGCTGAAGGACTTCCTGTATCCCAAAGTCATTTTCTTTTTCATTCATTTATGAACACTTCTTGTTTTCTGCCCAGGGACTTTTCCCTGGCACAGCTGCATACAAATACATCTTGCTTAACAATGAAACAAATTCCCCATCCTCTCAGTTGTGCTGCTATTTATAATAGTAATATAATATTGTCTGTATATACACAGAGTGTACAAAACATTAAGAACGCCTGCTCTTTCCATGACATACAGTAGACTGACCAGGTGAATCCAGGTGAAAGCTAAGATCCCTTATTGATGTCACTTGTTAAATCCATTTCAATCAGTGTAGATGAATTGGAGGAGACAGGTTAGAGAAGGATTTTTCAGCCTTGAGACAATTGAGACATGGATTGTGTATGTGTGCCATTCAGTGGGTGAATGGGCATGACAGAATATTTAAGTGCCTTTTAACGTGGTATGGTAGTAGGTACCAGATGCAATGCTGCTGGGTTTGTCACGCTCAACAGTTTCCAGTGTGTATCAAGAATAATCAACATGTACCCTGTGGAACGCTTTTGACACCTTGTATTGTCCATTCCCCGATGAATTGAGGCGGTTCTGAGGGCAAAAAGGTGGGTCCAACTCAATATTAGGAAGGTGTTCTTGGTGTTTTGTACAATCAGTGTCTGTAAAACTCATACAGTGCCTTGCGAAAGTATTCGGCCCCCTTGAACTTTGCGACCTTTTGCCACATTTCAGGCTTCAAACATAAAGATATAAAACTGTATTTTTTTTGTGAAGAATCAACAACAAGTGGGGCACAATCATGAAGTGGAACGACATTTATTGGATATTTCAAACTTTTTTAACAAATCAAAAACTGAAAAATTGGGCGTGCAAAATGATTCAGCCCCCTTAAGTTAATACTTTGTAGCGCCACCTTTTGCTGCGATTACAGCTGTAAGTCGCTTGGGGTATGTCTCTATCAGTTTTGCACATCGAGAGACTGAATTTTTTTCCCATTCCTCCTTGCAAAACAGCTCGAGCTCAGTGAGGTTGGATGGAGAGCATTTGTGAACAGCAGTTTTCAGTTATTTCCACAGATTCTCGATTGGATTCAGGTCTGGACTTTGACTTGGCCATTCTACACCTGGATATGTTTATTTTTGAACCATTCCATTGTAGATTTTGCTTTCTGTTTTGGATCATTTTCTTGTTGGAAGACAAATCTCCGTCCCAGTCTCAGGTCTTTTGCAGACTCCATCAGGTTTTCTTCCAGAATGGTCCTGTATTTGGCTCCATCCATCTTCCCATCAATTTTAACCATCTTCCCTGTCCCTGCTGAAGAAAAGCAGGCCCAAACCATGATGCTGCCACCACCATGTTTGACAGTGGGCATGGTGTGTTCAGGGTGATGAGCTGTGTTGCTTTTACGCCAAACATAACATTTTGCATTGTTGCCAAAAAGTTCCATTTTGGTTTCATCTGATCAGAGCACCTTCTTCCACATGTTTGGTGTGTCTCCCAGGTGGCTTGTGGCAAACTTTAAACGACACTTTTTATGGATATCTTTAAGAAATGGCTTTCTTCTTGCCACTCTTCCATAAAGGCCAGATTTGTGCAATATACGACTGATTGTTGTCCTATGGACAGAGTCTCCCACCTCAGCTGTAGATCTCTGCAGTTCATCCAGAGTGATCATGGGCCTCTTGGCTGCATCTCTGATCAGTCTTCTCCTTGTATGAGCTGAAAGTTTAGAGGGACGGCCAGGTCTTGGTAGATTTGCAGTGGTCTGATACTCCTTCCATTTCAATATTATCGCTTGCACAGTGCTCCTTGGGATGTTTAAAACTTGGGAAATCTTTTTGTATCCAAATCCGGCTTTAAACTTCTTCACAACAGTATCTCGGACCTGCCTGGTGTGTTCCTTGTTCTTCATGATGCTCTCTGCGCTTTTAACGGACCTCTGAGACTATCACAGTGCAGGTGCATTTATACGGAGACTTGATTACACACAGGTGGATTGTATTTATCATCATTAGTCATTTAGGTCAACATTGGATCATTCAGAGATCCTCACTGAACTTCTGGAGAGAGTTTGCTGCACTGAAAGTAAAGGGGCTGAATAATTTGCACGCCCAATTTTTCAGTTTTTGATTTGTTAAAAAAGTTTGAAAAACTTCATGATTGTGTCCCACTTGTTGTTGATTCTTCACAAAAAAATACAGTTTTATATCTTTATGTTTGAAGCCTGAAATGTGGCAAAAGGTTGCAAAGTTCAAGGGGGCCGAATACTTTCGCAAGGCACTGTACATTTGGTTAAACTCAAATTGGTGAACACTTAATTGTTTACCTATATGGAAACAAGGGTCTAAATCTGTAATCATCCACATAATACTTCAGGCTAGTGATGTTTTTAGTTGAGGCAGTTTGCTAGTCTCCACCCAATGAGCTGCCTCCTCTGAGAGCCCAAACACCAAATCAGTGATGGCAGGGGTGCAAAGGCTACAGGGAAATCAACTCTTAAATCCAGCAGCTGAGAGGGGTACAGGACAAGTGTCACAGGACACCATACCGCAGGGCTAACAATACTAATGGCACTTATTTTACATTATGATAATTGCCAACACAAAATTGGCACCTAATTTTTCCCTGTTTCTAATTATTGAGCTCTCCAATGCTAGCAGGCACTGAGAGCAGCAGAACATTGGCAGGCAATTAAACTCCTGCAATTATGGTTCCATTGTAACGTGCTGCGGCTTTACAGAGGATTTGTGGGGCAGAGAATGATTGCTCTCCGATGCAATTAAAAACGGGACAAATCTGGTCTGGACCTGTAAACGTGTCTGCACACGATGGGTCTTTTGAAGCTTACAGCAGTTACACTCTGTAGTCTTTCTAGGGGTTGTGAAACATGTCCCAGAATATTTGGAAGAGGTCACACGGACATACTCACCAAAGAACCTACTGAGGCAAATCGATTTTAGGATACACACTTGGAACACAGTCCACACGCACACACACACACACCCACACATAGTGTTTCATCCATAGACACACATTTGCATTTCGTTTCCAGAGTGTGGCATGCTGGGTAGGATTAGCCACCCTCCTTTCCTCTGCAGTGTGTAGCGTGTCGGAGGAAGCAGTGACCCGGTGCGAATGTGCTCGGTAGGAAGTGGCAAAGCACCGGACTCGGGCACTATCGGGCCGTGGCCATCTGGAAACAGTGGCAGGAGAGTGTTTATGACTGAGGCAGCCCTCTGGGGAGACTAAAGACACCCACAACCTGGGCCACTACCTTGTCCTCTGCTGCTGCTGTAGACCAGCCATCAAAGGATAACAACTAACAAGTCATTTTAATGGGAGATTATCTGTAGGGCTCTAATCAGCATCTCTGATGGTGCTTAGTGTTCAGTGTTATTAAGACCTGCTGTTCTCCATGACACTGCTGCTCTTCATCTGTTTTTTTTAGTTGCGTTGCTTTTCTTTTTTGGAACACCGGTACGTCTCTAAATGGAACTCCTGGTATTAACTCGTAGTCGCTAGGAGCCATTATTAGCTATTAGCATTTGTTTCACATGGCATGTTAATTTCCCTTAATTTAATTGATCAAAAACATTTCCAATAAAATCCATTAATTGTAGCCTGGGGCTGGAGAGAACAGCATGTGTTTGTGCCTGTTTGCCATTAACAGGTAGACTCTGCCAATTACAGTTAGAGTCCGTGGAGTTAATCAAACACAGTGCACAAATATACCTCAGAGCAGAGAAAAACAGCTCTCAACTCTTCACTCATCTCTTTAAAATGTCACATTCAAAGTGTCATGGATTAGAAAATGTTTTCTGGGATGGCATGCTTGTTAGGGAGTAGCCGACAATGGCTTCAGAGAATGCATTTGTGAAAAAAAAGAAGGTTTCCTCATAGTTCCAAAGAGATGGTACACTACATGGCCAAAAGTATGTGGACGCCTGCTCATCAAACATCTCATTCCAAAATCATGGACATTAATATTGAGTTGGTCTCCCCTTCGCTGCTATAACAGCCTCCATTCTTCTGGGAAGGCTTTCCACTGGATGTTGGAACATTGTTGCGTGGACTTGCTTCCATTCAACCAAAAGAGCATTAGTGAGGTTGGTCACAGATGTTGGAGCGATTAGACCTAGTTCACAGTCGGTGTTCCAATTCATCCCAAAGGTGTTTGAGCAGGCCAGTCAAGTCCTTCCACACCAATCTCGACAAACCATTTCATTATGGACCTTGCTTTGCGCACGGGGGAGGGTTGTCATGCTGAAACAGGAAAGGACCTTCCCCAAACTGTTGCCACAGAGTTGGAAGCACAGAATCTTCTAGGATGTCATTGTATGCTGTAGTGCTAGGATTTCCTTTCAATGGAACTAAGGGGCCTAGCCCAAACCATGAAAAACAGCCCCAGACCATTATTCATCCTCCACCAAACTTTACAGTGAGCACTAATATATATCTCATTTATATATTTCTTGGGTGGGGGGGTGGGGGGGGGGGGGTGTTCTTCTGGCAGCCGTCAAACCCAGATTCGCTAGATGGTGAAGTGTGATTCATCACTCCAGAGAAAACGCTTCCACCACTCCAGGGGCAATTGGCAGCAAGCTTTACCACACTCGGGGCGGCAGGGAAGCCTAGTGGTTAGAGTGTTGGGCTAGTAACCGAAAGGTTGCAAGTTCGAATCCCCGAGCTGACATCTGTCATTCTGCCCCTGAACAAGGCAGTTAACCCACTGTTCCTAGGCCGTCAGTAAAAATAAGAATTTGTTCTTAACTGACTTGCCTAGTTAAATAAAGGTAAAATAAAAAAATAAAAAATAAACTCCCGCTGACTCTTGGCATTGCACATGCTGATCTTAGGCTTGTGTGCGGATGCTCAGCCATGGAAACCCATTTATTGAACAGTTGCTGTGTTGACGTTGCTCCAGGAGGCAGTTTGGAACTCGGTAGTGAGTGTTGCAACCTAGGACAGATGATTTTTACCCACTTTAGCACTTGTGTGGACTACCACTTTGCGACTGAGCCGTTGTTGCTCCTATACCTTTTCACTTCACAATAACAGCACTTACAGTTGACTGGGGCAGCTCTGGAAGGGCAGAAATTTGACAAACTGACTTGTTGGAAAGGTGGCATCCTATGACAGTGCCACGTTGAAAGTCACTGAGCTCTTCAGTAAGGCCATTCTACTGCCAATGTTTGTCTATGGAGATTGCATGGTTGTGTGCTCGATTTTATACACCAGCAATAGGTGTGGCTGAAATTGCCAAATAGACTTATTTGGCAATTTGAAGGGGTGTCCACATACTTTTGGCTATGTAGTGTATAACAGAGGACTTTCGAAGTCCATTCTCATAAATCAAGAGTTTCCCCATCTGTTTTTCTGTGCTATGGTGTTTGTTCACTATCTCTCCTTCCTTTGTTCTATGTACTGAAACTTTCTTAATCCTTGCCTACACCCTCTTGGTGGCACTAGATCACCTTCCCTCTGTCAATTACCTCTCTCTCTCTCTCGATTAAAGTTTCCTGCCATTATGTGAGGCTCACATCTGCATTGCAGTGCCGAGGAGAAAGCAATGGCTGGAAGAGAGGAGTCATTGTGTATGTAGAGAGAGAGAGGAAGAGGAGAGATGGCGGGGAAGTGGGAGAAAGAGGGAGATTAAATATGCAATTTAGCCACATCATGGAGTCATGAGTGACACCTTGGTATTATTGCCTTTTGACACACACTAACACATAGACCAATCAATCTCATCCAGAAGTGATGACAATACTGAGAGGGTCATGTACCCCTCCACCCCCATATAGACTCTCTCATTAATGGCATCAGCATTTTTCCTGGTCTCTCTCCATTTCCCTCCTGATGGCGAGACCCTGCTTCATTGTGTTCTGCCATGTTCCTGTAATTGCTGAAACGACCTGCCTTATGCTGAGCATGCACGTGTGTGTGTGTGTGTGTGTGTGTGTGTGTGTGTGTGTGTGTGTGTGTGTGTGTGTGTGTGTGTGTGTGTGTGTGTGTGTGTGTGTGTGTGTGTGTGTGTGTGTGTGTGGAGAGCAACTCTGTACCCCACCGAGGCCGGCTGGGAGTTTGTGGGGCTGAACGGCAGCAGAGCCGCGGGCGAGCTCCACACTGAGGGAAATGACAGCCTCCAGGCCAGCATTGGTTGATGACCGTGAAACTCGGTTAACGTAAAGCGAGCGGGAGGCTGGCACAGCGAGGACTGTGAGGCTGTGTGCAATTCTGCCAGCAACACAAGCCCCTCTCCGACTACTCTGCAGTACAGAAACAAAACAACAGTCCGTGTTACAATTCATAACACCAGCAGCTATGCCATCCAAGGTAAGCAGAGAGGAGCTAGACAGAACAACTGCTATTTGTCACAGTCTTTAAGAATAAATTGTTTTTGTGCGTGAATAAATGCTGGTATACACGCAGCAGAGAAGGCTGAGAGAACCTGTAGGTAGAGTAAACTACATGGTCAGAGAACAGTATTTGGGAGAGATAGAGTGCCTGCCTGCCTGCAGTCAGAGCAGAGGTGTCAGGAGAACAGATAAAATGTAGGAGTAAGTGTTTGGAGAGGTGTGGGAGCAGAGGGCAGCCGTGGAGGAGGTGTGAGAGGGTGAGTGACCAAGCGTGAGCTGCTACTGCTCTCTCTGTCATTAAACACCACCACCATTTTAAAAAGCTTCTCTCTCTCGAAAAAGGTACAAATACAGTCTGATGGAAATGTGCGATGTTTTCATGTAGTGATTTCGAAAATAGAGAATAGATCATAATTTTTCAAACGCACAATCAAATGAAATGGCTTTTTCAGAGAAACTCTGTTGAAGACATTGAGTTCTTAAAAACACCGGATTCGTACATCTATATTTTCCCCCTAAAGCAGAGAGCTTTTTCAGGTTAAATTGAGGTTCAAATGTGGTGCTAAAAACAGGTTGTGAAGTGGAAGTGATTACTGGCAGCTTTTTATCATGTAGTTTAACCTCTGGGCACTTAAATCAGCCCTCTTCTCTCTCTCTCTCTCTCAGTTTATTATGCAGTAACATCACCAGATCTCCTTAGGCAGCTGTGCATCTCCTTATGACTGATGAGGGTAATTTCTCCCAAACAGCAGAATGATCACTTTGGTTTGGTCCCCCAACTCCCTCCTCCTTCTCTATATCCGAGTAGAAAGAAAACAGAGACATTTGCTGCTGTCTCCAGCAGTGGGTAGAATGGGTTCAGATGATGAATAGCTCTCCAGTCCCATGCATTTGAGCTACGCACACATTGGCTATAATAAAGTGTTTGGTGAGAAAATAAACAAAATTGTGCACAAACAAAAGAAATTGGCAAATGTGTTCAGTTGGTGATCTGGATTTTTCATTGGTGAAGAAATGGAGCTTCTCAATCCTAGAAACTTGGACACAACATTTAATACTGATTTAAATAATACCATCATGTGTGAAAACAACAAACCTCCTTATTTTCTTTGATTTTCCTTTGGGGATCCAAAATAATACCCACGCCAATGCTAATTACCTTCATGGACTAGTCCCAGATATAGCGTGGTTCTTATTCCCGGTGTGTGCCCTCAGAGGAGTGATTGGAGAACAGTTAGGAGTTCTGTGCCTCTCTCCTAGCCTCATAGGTTCAGCCTCAGTGGGCTGTCTTTACCAATTTTCCCATCTGTCAGTCACAGGCCAAAACAAATCCACCTGTCTTCCAGGAGGCTGGGCTCAGAGACGCTGCAGCTGTCTGGGCCGGGACAGGAGAGTGTGAGCGCCCTCCTCTGGTGATGGAGGGTCCATTAGTCTGCTTATTAGCCCACCTGTCACCACTACGACACCATCTCACCTGGAGGTGCCGCCAGCAAACTAATGTGCAGACCTATCCATGCCCCATCACAACAATACTTTGGTGATAGAAGTAATGGCTCTATGCTTCTGTGATCCACACGTCCTATATCATCATGAGGTTGTTTCCAACCTGGTAACAACATAACAACTCATCCATGAGAGACATGCACCTCAGTGGACTCATGATTGCTTGAACAATGAAGCCATTAACACCACATTATGTAAATGGTAATGGACAAAAACATCTAATAGGATAAAGGCTAAGTACAGTGCAATATAATGCCGCTGACTTTAACTGGCTCTTTGAATTATGTTTTCAATTATAACCTTGCTAATGTAATTCATTGTTTCACAGCCGAAAATGCATTTTTAAAGCTTCACTGAGTCATGTACATTGAACACATGCACTGAAACGTCCTCTAAAGAGATTGACAAAGTTGCCCGGGATCTGCGCTCGCTCCCCCCCTCCCCCCCACCCCCCCTCCCCGCCATGGCAGGTTTCCATTGTGGAGGGAAAGTGTTCATCTGAGATATGAAATGCCTGTGCCTTTAAGAGGGCTGTCCCCCCTTTTCCTCATGCTCCCCCTCAACCACACAGAGTAGACACTCCTCCTGCGAGCATTTGTGAAGCAGCTCCTGTCCCTTACGTCTCTTTGTGGAGAAACAGAGGGCACACTTTCTAGAGCATAACTGGAGACAGAGACACAGAGTTCCAGGCAGGACGCCCTGGGTTCCAGCCTACAGCCACCCCTGGCACAGCCCTGAGGGGGACAGCTCCCACAGAGCACCTTGGCCAAGAGGTCCACAAAAGGAGAAGAGACGCTAATCAACTGGACCGTCCCAGAAAGTGAGATGAGAGTTGATGATATGAATGATGTGAATCCAACTGATCAATGTGGGATCTGAACCCTAAGTGAGAGGTGTATTGAGTGTGTTGTATAAAGTAGCAGTTCTCTTGAAAAGTTAGACTGAAGCATTGAAGTATCCAGGTTACAAGGATAAAAGCTCATCGAGAGAAAACAAGAGAAAGGACACTTCAGCTGAGAATGTATGCATTTTCAAGGTTCTTTTTTACGTCTTGAATTGTCCCATTTGTATTCTTAATTCACCACCCAGCGTTTATCTTATTTTTTGCAGCTGTCTGTAAAGCAGCATGAAAAGACTCCATTGAAAGCACTTTCTGCAAGCTGGATAATATTCCTTTCTAAAGCCTTGAAACTTTTGCAGACGTCTACAGAAAAAAGAAACCTATAACGAGAATAAGAAAACAATGCTGTGCTGGATCCCATATGAGTACGAGTCGCTGACTGGACTTTTATGATTGGAGAAGATACAGGAGTGAAGAGATGTATTCCGACTATGGAGTTGGAGTGGCCAGCATTCAAAGACAGTATCAGGTCAGGGACTCTGTCAGACCATACACCGGACCTGGAGGGAATACACAGGTCCCAATGGAAACCGGTGTGACCCCAGCTAGGTGTCCAATATATCAGGTTCAGCCTTACAGTGGGCAGCCCTCCTGCACTGTCAACAGTGTTTCCAACACACAGCCCACTCCGGTGCCTACACATCTAACTCCACCTCCCGCCGCACTCAAACCGGGCCAGGATGGGTTCAAGAAGGTGTGTCGCACAGAGGAGGCCAGCCCGTGCCCCTTCCCAGGATTGGCCTCAGGAGTGCTGGAGATGCGTGTCAAGGAGGGCAGTAAGATCCGTAACCTCATGGGTTTTGCCATGGCTCGCATGCAGGGGGATGTCAGTGGTGTTGGGGTTAGTGGAGGCGGTGGCCTGAGGCAGGTTGTTTTCTCTGGGTCAGGTCGTGCCGTCACCAAGACCATCACATGCGCTGAGATCATGAAGAGAAAAGTGGGGTCTCTGCACCAGCTGACCAAGCTGCGCTACAAGGGTGTGAGGGAGGTGTGGGAGAGCAAAGAAGGGGGGGCATCGGAGATGACTGTTCACAGGACCGTCCCCTCCATCAGCATCCTTTTGTCCAAAGACCCCCTGGACCCGCAGGAGCCCGGCTACCAGCCCCCTGAGACCCTCAGTGCTCTCTGGGAGGACAGAGACGGTGTGGATGCCCTACAGACAGCCAGCAAGAGACCTCTTGGTCTGTCCCCATACAGTAGTTTCCCTGACTCTAAGAGAGTGTGTCTGAGTCTGGACGAGGGGACTCTGGCTCTGTCCACCCCCCTGGCTAACTGACTGACTGAACTGGTATCAAACAGTCGAGTGGGAAGGATCAGAGGAGTTCATTCTGCACTGCCCTCCACTCAAGCACAGTGCTGAAACAATCAGAACATTCACTCAGACAGAACAGTGCTTTCTGAGGAGAACTGAGCAACCTGCCCACCCCATCCTCCAGAGGTCAGTCAAAATAGGACCTGAAAGCTTGTCTTTGTAGATACAACATTTATTGAACCCATTTCTCAGCACAATCAATCATTCGCCTTTGTGCCCAGAAATACTTAATGTCATCATACTATATGTCACACTGTAAAAGCTTAGACATGACAGCACACTTATCACATTTTAAATCATCAACACAACAAAACACAGAGCGACCAATCACCCAAGATCCCAGATTTCTGCTTTCAGTAGACTGACAATACCTTTTGAACATTGTCGTTCTGTTTTCCTAATTATATCCTACAACTGCAAATCTGTTCAAATGCACAAGGTAGGTCCACAATATTGTAATGAATACACAGAATATCTACACTCCCCTACGTATATATTTGGACAGGGAAGCTAGCATGTTTCATTTGGCTCTACACGCCAGCATTTTGGATTTGAGATCAAATGTTTAATATGATGCAACAATAGAGTATGTCACCTTTTAATTTGAGGGTATTTTCATACATATCCGTTTTACCATTTAGAAATGAATGCACTTTATGCATCTAGTCCCCCCATTTGAAGGTGTCATAAGTGTTTTAACAAAGGCACTTACAATAGTCTACATTTTATACACTATAACACAATAAGTGAATTTGTCCAAATACTTATGGCACCTTCAAATGGGGGGACAATATACATAAAACGCATTCATTTCTAAACTATCCATAATATGACAAATGTATCATGTTTTCAAATATCCAAACATTCAAATAAACTATATGCAGGAAAAGCCTTTTTTTTGTGTACTTCTATCCCTCAGACTTGCCCATAGTACTGTACAAAGTCCAGATTGAAAAGGAAATCACAGCATGCTGATGTGTTGATAAGAGTAACGGGAGTGAAATTTGTCTAAGAGACAGCTGATTTAATGACATGGCCCCCGATAAGACGCAGCTCCAGAACCAAGCAGCCTGACAGATGCTGGGGGCTGAAATACAGGGACAGATTATCATTAAGATTACAACACTACATTGCGGCACAGTAGAGAAAAGGATCAAAACTAGGCTTGATATAACTAAACACAGTCAGTGTCCCACCAGAATATGAAACCATAGCAGCAGACTCAACTCCATACCATTACTACAGTGCTAGGGTTCACGTAGAGGATATCGTATGCAGTGTTTGGGAGTAGTGAACTACATGTAATTCAACAAGTAATTTCATTACATTTGTTAGTGGAACTCAATTCAAATCTTGGTAGTGTTTTCAGTAGTTAATTACCTTTTAGAGGTGTAGCTAACGAACTACACACAAAGAAAATATTGGTGAAGTAGGCAAGAATTTCCTCTCTTTTACGGCATCAGACCTGCCTAATTCTCACTTGTAACAGTTTTTGTGTTGAATAGGCTAAATTACACATGATGTTAAATACGATCTTTGGGTATTTGCAAAACATTTTGGAACCGTATCAACAGTGGGCTAATGAAACAAATACCAAAATATCATTTTTGAGAGGTATTTTTCTTTAACATCGGACTCCAGAGTGATATGTTATTGCAATTTGTAGTATGACATTTCAGATATGATCATTTAGTTTGGATGTTTTAAAAAAGATAACTTTAGATTCATTCCACCTTAAAAAAGCATAAGAAACACGATTGATCATTTATTTTCATCATGAGCAAAAGCTATTGGTTTTCTACCCAAAGTTGCAAAGAAAATGTTTATTTAAACAAGCAAAATGGATAAAAGGGTGTGGCGACAGTAGCAGGAACAGTGGCATCTAGTGGGCAAAACGTGGTACTTTCACACTAGCTTATAGTAAATAACGCAAGCGACTTCAATGGCTAATTACGTAGCTCATTCACAGCCATATAAGGAGTCATTGGCATGAGGCGGTTTTAAAAAATGCGGCACTTCCTGATTGGATTTTTATCTGGGTTTCGCCTGTAACATCAGTTCTGTTGCACTCACAGACTATATCTTTGCAGTTTTGGAAACGTCAGAGTGTTTTCTATCCAAAGCTGTCAATTATTTGCATAGTCGAGCATCTTTTCATGACAAAATATCTTGTTTAAAACGGGAACGTTTTTCATCCAAAAATTTAAATATCGCCCCCTAGTCGCAAGAAGTTATAGTAAATAACGCAAGCGACTTCAATGGCTAATTTCTCTGAACAGGAGGAAAAGACCATCACCAGATTCACATGGAATACATTACAAAGGATGAAGAAGCAATACTCCAAGCAGCAGCTCCAAACTACCTGTCAGACAGAGAACTGATATTGTATACTGGTTGTTGAGTTGGGGTGTGTGGGTCCGTAGGTGGCTTTTGATCGTTTTATGGGATTACTCATGCCTAATCATTGTTAGGTTGCATTATGGACCAAGTCGAATGTTAGGTACTATATTTATTGAAGAATATATACATCCTATAAATTAAAATGGCCAATATGGGTGCAATCAATTATCAATGTTTCAGGAATGCTAATCGTATCTGTTTCAATCTACATAAATGATTTCAGAACAATCTGAGATGGTGGGTGTCACGGCTTGCTGAAATTACCCTTCAGTTAGGTAAACAATATGTTTCTTAAGGGTAGCTTTAGTGTAGCTCAACTTCTTCTAGTGTGAAGTAATTGGTAGCTTGGTAAACTATATTTTCAGAATAACCTCCCCTTCCCTATATCTTATGGGATACTGTACATCTGACCCTAAAAGGAGTCAAGTAGTCCTAGCTCCATCTGTTATGGACGACTCATTCAAATACAGATAAGTGTAAGAAGGTTATCCTTTATCAAAAATGATTAGATACTGTCCCAAACCGAGATTACACTTCCCAATAGGTATTAGTTCTATATCAGCCATGCCTGCTGAGTATGATAACCTTTTACAAATGGAATGAAGTGTCCTTTCTCTTCATCATAATGAAAATCTGCAAGGACAACACAACACAAGCCTTATACAATCCATTTATCAAACTGCCTTTAGAGCTCTGGAAATAGTTTTTAACAATTACAAGTGTGAGCCCATGCACTCCTAATATTTTGGCTGAGATGACATCTTTCAAAATAATTTACAAAAAATAATGAAATACCAAACAGTGCTTTTGTAGCAAAGGTCTGCCTGCATTTTACTGTCTAGAGCGGACACAGCCATTAACCTCCTTCTCAAACCCATTAAATTAATCTGAGCAAAGCAGAGAACCCAAGGTTGAATAAAGAAATGCTGCGACTGCAATAAAGCCCATTTGGAACAAACTGTGTGTCCTCAAGACTGGAGAAGGTTATCACTTCAGGTCGCTGTTATCATACAGTTAACAGCTTCCAGTGAGAAGCCTGAAGGACGGCCAGTCAGTGATGCAGGTCACATAGATAGAGGCTCTATAAGTAAATCTCCGATCGACCTGCTCAATCCGTTATCAGGCATGACGAATTCTGGGCCAAGTGTAAAATGCAGAGAGGGTAATTAGGGAGAACTGGATAGTGTATGCCTGAGTGAGAGGACAGATAAAACACTGTGACAAAAGCATTACCCTACAGCCAAATCACATGTGGCTGGTGAGAAATAGCATATCAGACGAGACAACAAGGCACCATATGAGCCTGTGGCGTACGAGGCTACACAAGCTGGAAGTCTATTTCCCCAATGACATTGGTTTTCTATGAAGTACCACAGCTTTTTGTATGGAACACTTCAAGTGGTATCCTCCTAAAACATATAGGCCTACAACTACACTAAACCAAAATATAAACGCAACATGTAAAGTGTCCCATGTTTCATGAGCTGAAATTAAAGATCCCAGAAATGTTCCATAAGCACAAAAAGCTTATTTCTCTCAAACTTTGTTCACAAAATGTGTTTACATCCCTGTTAGTGAGCATTTATCCTTTGTCAAGATAATCAATCCACCTGACAGGTGTGGCATATCAAGAAGCTGATTAAACAGCATGATCATTACACAAGTATACCTTGTGCTGGGGGACAATAAAATACCACTTTAAAATGTGCAGTTTTGTCACACAACACAATGCCACAGATGTCTCAAGTTGAGTGAGTGTGCAATTGGAATGCTGACTGTTTCAGCATGATAATGCACAGCCCCATGACGCAAGGATCTGTACACAATTCCTGAAAGCTGAAAATGTCCCAGTTCTTCCATGGTCTGCATACTCACCAGACATGTCACCCGTTGAGCTCGTTTGGGATTCTCTGGATCGACAGCGTCATCCAGTTCCCGCCTATATGCAGCAACTTCGCACAGCCATTGAAGAGGAGTGGGACAACATTCCACAGGACACAATCAACAGCCTAATCAACTCTATGTGAAGGAGATGTGTCACACTACATGAGGGAAATGGTGGTCACACCAGATACTGACTGGTTTTCTGATCCAAGCTCCAACCTTTTTTTTTTAAATGGTATCTGTGACCAGCAGATCTCATGTGAAATCCATAGATTAGGGCCTAATTTATTTATTTAAATTGACTGATATCCTTATATGAACTGTAACTCAGTGAAATCTTTGAAATTGTTGCATGTCGTGTTAATATTTTTGTCCAGTGTACTACAACTACTACTAATAATAAATATTTTTTAATATTGATGAATCATAATCCTTTTTTGACGTGGATGTGGATTGAGGCAGCCCCCCGCACCGCTCTGATTCAGAGCAGTTGAGTTAAATGCGGAAGACACATTTCAGTTGAACTGACCAGGTATCCATCCCCCTTTCCTCTTCCACTGCATAGAGAATGAGAATAAATTCATTTTGAACTTGTAATAAAAGTGTGCACTCCGTTTCTTCCCCCCCCCCCCCCCCCCCTGCTGCAGCAGATGAGAGCGAGGTCTCTCGGATGGCGTGGGAGTTTGCTATCTCCCTGCCTCCAGATGGTTCCATCTTTTCTTATCTAGAAGAATGGGTGCTGCCTCCATTCCCTTATCTGGGAATCCTTTCAATTGAATATTTACGGGGCCTATGTTGCTTTCTGCCTGTGTTAGCCCCACTGAACACACTATTCCTCTTGCTTGGGAAGACAGGCCAAAGGGTTTTTCTCCCCCCCCCCCCCCCTTCACTCTCCATCTCCCTAGTCAGGGAATGGGACAGTGATTGATTATGTGATTATGCCAGAAGAGAACATAAGGTTTAGCTGGGCGCAGCACGGAGGTATTAATGAATGACCATACAGGGAACATGTTCATCAATAGAGAAAAGTATGGATTATGACAGGGGGGAATACCTCCTCCATCTTGTGTCAAGAATAGAATAGATGGAGTTAATCACTTTTTCCCCCACACTCTTATTTCCTTCTTCACTTTGTACACCACGGATTAAGAGGCACACTCAAACAGTCATTGAAAATGTCTTATTGCAATATAACTGGCAGGCTGGGGTCTATCAGCATGAACAAACCAGGTCACAGCTCCTCCCTGGTAAGTGTCTCAAAATGAAATTTTCAAAAAACAAATTCCGCCATGTTGGTTTCATCAGTGCAGCTGAGGATGTAATTGCAGTGCTGAAGTCAAAGCTGTAAGTGCAGATAATGAATACTGAATAAAGGGCTGCCAGAATTCAAAGTACATTTTTTTTGAGAATAGCAGAGACCATTGTGCCCCTGATTTATATGCTCTAAAATTGTAGCGGGCCAGAATGCAAAATGATGGGACTTTAGTTGGTTTGACATTTTATATAGAACAAATTGATCTATACCCCCAAATTCAATTTCTGATGTGCAAGCTGATGATTGAATGAGAAAAGCGGGTTAAATTTGACAATTAAGATTGTTTTGTTTATTGCCTAAATGGTGGTTTTAATAATTTTTTAAAGAAGTATGGTCATCTTCTGATGCTCTCTCAAAACTCTCAGATAATCTCCATTGAAATAGCTTTTTAGTCCAGGACTAAATTAGTCTTGTGTCCAGGAAACCGTCCCTCATTGTGTTACATTGGTTAAGGTAAAATTGTGAAAGCTGTCAATTTGGTGACTTGAACTGACTGTTGCTGCCCTCTGGTGGAGGTGAAATATTATAGACGCCTACATTTGGAGAGGACATCAGTAAATAACAGTATAGCTCTATATGCTTCATTTTCAGGCCGTTTAAGGGACTAGATGATGGAAAACTTTTGTTTTGGCACAAAAATGTGTAAAATTGTTCAGTACATTGATTGATTGATGATCCTCAAGTTATCGCACTTAGTCTAATGTATAGGGCCCTAGCCCAATATTGGACTTTAACGTTTCTCCTTACACCATACCGGGCACTCGCGTGCGTCCGCAAACTGATTGTGTCCCCCCACACCAAACACAATCACGACACGCAGCTTGAAAAATAAAAACTCTAAACCAATTATATTAATTTGTGGACAGGTCGAAAAGCATTAAACATTTATGGCAATTTAGCTAGCTAGCTTGCAGTTGCTAGCTAATTTGTCCTATTTAGCTAGTTTGCTGTTGCTAGCTAATTTGTCCTGGGATATAAATGTTGAGTTGTTATTTTACCTGAAATGCACAAGGTCCTCTACTCCGACAATCAATCCACACATAAAACGGTCAACCGAATCATTTCTAGTCATCTCTCCTTCTTCCAAGCTTTTTCTTCTTTCGACTTTATATGGCTATTGGCAACTAACTTTCATAAGGTGTTCCACCAACGACCTCCGTTCATCTTTCAGGCACCCACGTGGGTATAACCAATGAGGAGATGGAACTTGGGAAAATTATTCAAAAAGCCAATGAGGAGATGAGAGAGGCAGGACTTGCAGTGTGTTCTGCGCCACAAATAGAAGTTGCTTCTATGTTAGTGCCTGGCAACGCAGACGTTTGTTGGCGCGCGTGAGCAGTGTGGTGCAATGATTGAATAATATGTATGTGTAGATTTATTTTGCAAAGCTCACGCATGGGACGTGAGCAGTGTGGTCAGCATGTTAGTCCAATGACCTTACGAAATGTAAAATTGCAATTCGTACAATATGTTACGATTTTGCAGTGCGTATGATATGTTACGAATTACTATTTGTTGTTGCTAATGTTAGCTAGGCTAGGAGTTAGGGTTAGAGTTAAGGTTAGCTAACATATTAAGTAGATGCAAAGTAAACTCGGCAAAAAAATCCTAAGTAACAGTCAGTATCTGGTGTGGCCACCAGCTGCATTAAGTACTGCAGTGCATCTCCTCCTCAAGGACTGCACCAGATTTGCCAGTTCTTGCTGTGAGAACTGTTCCACTCTTCCACCAAGGCACCTGCAAGTGGGGGAAATGGCCCTAGCCCTCACCCTCCAATCCAACAGGTCCCAGACGTGCTCAATGGGATTGAGATCCGGGCTTGTCACTGGCCATGGCAGAACACTGACATCCCTGTCTTGCAGGAAATCACGCACAGAACGAGCAGTATGGCTGGTGGCATTGTCATGCTGGAGGGTCATGTCAGGATGAGCCTGCAGGAAGGGTACCACATGAGGAGGATGTCTTCTCTGTAACGCACAGCATTGAGATTGCCTGCAATGACAACAAGCTCAGTCCGATGATGCTGTGACACACCGCCCCAGACCATGACGGACCCTCCAAAACGATCCCGCTCCAGAGTACAGGCCTCTGTGTAACGTTCATTCCTTTGACGATAAACGCGAATCCGACCTTCACCCCCGGTGAGACAAAACTGTGACTAGTCAGTGAAGAGCACTTTTTGCCAGTCCTGTCTGGTACAGCGATGGTGGGTTTGTGCCCATAGGCGACATTGTTGCCGATGATGTCTGGTGATGACCTGCCTTACAACAGGCCTACAAGTCTTCAGTCCAGCCTCTCTCAGCCTATTGCAGACAGTCTTAGCATTGATGGATGGATTGTGCGTTCCTGGTGTAACTCGGGCAGTTGTTGTTGCCATCCTGTACCTGTCCCGCAGGTGTGATGTTCGGATGTACCGATCCTGTGCAGGTGTTGTTACACGTGGTCTGCCACTGCGAGGTCAATCAGCTGTCCGTCCGGTCTCCCTGTAGCACTGTCTTAGGCTGTCTCTGTCACTGTCTCACAGTACGGACATTGCAATTTATTGCCCTGGCCACATCTGTAGTCCTCATGCCTCCTTGCAGCATGCCTAAGGCACATTCAACAGATGAGCAGGGACACTGGGCATCTTTCTTTTTGGGGGTTTTCAGAGTCAGTAGAAAGGCCTCTTTAGTGTCCTAAGGTTTCATAACTGTGACCTTAATTGCCTACTGTCTGTAAGCTGTTAGTGTCTTAACAACCTTTCGACAGGTACATGTACATTAATTATTTATGGTTCATTGAACAAGCATGGGAAACAGTGTTGAAACCCTTTACAATGAAGATCTGTGAAGTTATTTGGATTTTTACGAATTATCTTTGAAAGACAAGGTCCTGAAAAAGGGATGTTTCTTTTTTTTGCTGAGTTTAGCTAAAAGGTAGTAAGCAGCTGCAAAGTTGCTAATTAGTTCAAACGCTAAAATTGTCGATGATGAGATTAACACACAACCCTTAGGTTCCTAGATGTTCATGTTATACACCCACCCTCCATTAGTTTTTGGCCTAAGTAACCTTCTGTCTCATGTAAACATACCAGACATAACATATACTTATTTGAGTGTCCCGGATTGGCGTTTAATATTTTACGTCTAGTCAATGTGACCAGGCTGTCCGTTTACACACAGGTGTTCAGATAGGGATAGCTAATTAGCACAGGTCGTCCAATCTCTCTTCCCTCTGTACACAAGCGCTGTAACATGGACATATGGCCGTCTGGGAACCCTAACCCTATAAAAAGGTGTGTATCAATTGTAGCTTTGTTTTTCTAAAATGATTTCTCACTGATAGGAAAGATCGTTTATATGCTTCCAAAACCATACTGCAAGCAATGCCCTGTTTTAATTGTTTTATTTAATTAGGCAAGCCAGTTAAGAACAAATTCTTATTTACAAAATGACAGCCTACCCCGGCCAAACCCTAAGGACGCTGGGCCAATTGTTCGCCGCCATATGGGACTCCCAATCACGGCCGATTGTGATACAGCCTCGAATCGAACCAGGGTCTGTAGTGACACCTAACACTGAGATGCAGTGCCTTAGACATTCGAAAGCCCCAGTTATCAGTGGGTAATGTAGCCTCGCAGTTTACTTACTGCGTTAGGCAGGTTAACACTGCCATGGGAGTGTGTATTTACAGCAATTATGTTGTAACGACCCTGGGTTGAATGTATTACCTGAAGGTGTATGTTCATTGTATGCATTTATTTCCAAATGGCAGTTGTTGATAAGACCACCAAAGGTGAGGCTAACAGCCTACCTCGCGCGGTTGTCTCCCAGCACGTAGGCCCTGCGGTTTTGCGCAGACTCAATTGCTTCCCTTTTCGATGTCCCTCTGACTCGGTTCCTTAGCATACGACACCGTTAGCCACTAATTCTCACCGGTCGGCAAGATGTTCAGACCTGTTGTTCGACTTTCAACCTCTGGGGTACGGAGTTTAACGCGGACACGACCATGCTACTCGGGTAGGATTGACTGCAAAGCCTATTAATTGTATATTTATTCATAAAACGGTTTGCCTTTCGTGTTAGCTTGCTTGCCAGTTGTCCATAGCAAGTAGCCATCAAGCTAGCTAGCTAACGTTAGTGGTATGTGGAATGTAACGTTACGGTAGTCTAAACAAAACTCGACATATATATATATATATATATATCTCATTAGGCAAATTCGAAGCATTACGTTAAGTATGAAGTCACATGTATTCTGATCATACACCGCTGATTAGACTAGATGGCATTAGCTATATAGCTAGCTAGCTAAAGCTAAGTCAATGGGACTAACGTTTGCGTCAGGGTGACATTGATTTTCATTTGATCTAAAGTAACATTTCTTGGTGCCCATAAAGTGTAGAGTTTTCACGTTCTTAAATTGATGCCATATCCAGTGTGAATGTATAGAACCATCAGACAGCTAGTTAACTTTAGCATGTGTCCTTCTGATGACCCATGATTCGTTTTTTTGAGGGAGTCACAGCAGTGTTGCCAACTCCTCAGTAAGGAAAGTAGCTATTGGCTGTCCTAAAAGTCGCTAAATTACATCATCACCTAATTTGCATAATTGGCCATGTGCAAGTAATTGTGATGGACGCTGTAGGAGAGAGGAATAATGTCGTGGGAGAGACAGTGAGTAAAAAACACCCAAATAACGGTTTAGAACTACAAATTAACTTTCATCTGTCTATCTTATTTAAAAATGTTAAGTCACAATTCCAACCCTCCTCCTATATCCGGGCATGGGACTGGCAAAAGTGACCCAAAAGAGACACTGGCGGAGTTACTTAGTTTTTTATTATTTTTATTTATTTGGTTTGGGTTTTAACCTTATGGTCCACTTGGTCCACTACAAGTCACAGTAAAACATGGACATTTTTAACCATAACATGTTTTACATTTTTATACAATCTAAATGGACCAAAAAGAGACATTAGAAAAAACTGTCAATGGCAATGTGAAAATTATGTTAATGAATCTGGCCCTAATTCAGGTGAATAAAAAAAATCTGACCCCCCTCACTCACACAGGCTGTGCTGGCTCACAGAAAGAGTGGGTCATTGTCATTTTTGTCAAGGCTCTCTATGGCAGTTTCAGCAACTGAGGGAGCTGACTTAAATGAGTAAGCAGCTGATATGCCAAAAAGCTGCAAAACATTATCAGGCAGCTGGTGCTCATAGCAAGCCTCACCAGACGGCTTCAGTCCATATCGAATGTACAGGATGGAGTTAAGGGTCTGCAAGGACATCAGATTTCTAAGTTTGCTTTTTACCACTCATCTGGCTGAATACACTCTCGACTTCAGCATTCGAGTGTGGCAAGGACAACACAGACACAGCAGCCATGGAAAGTTCTTGAAACGGGTTGATATCAGCAGCATCCCTGAACTTCCAAAACTCACTCCAGAAGCCCAGTGTGTTTTTTTTGTCTCGTTCCATTTACTAAGATGGCTGGCACGCCATTGCTGGACAATCTTGTCTATCCCGGCAGGGGAGTAGCCAAGGAGCTTAGCTATTTTTTTCTATTTCTCCAGGGCTCTTATTGTGCTTTAGCGTTTCCTCCACATTGAAATCTGACATGTACTGCAATGCTTCGATGTTGTCCGGCAATCTCACCCTCAACTCATTAGTGAGGGAAATGGTGAAGGCTACACACCGCTTTCGGACATTGTTTTCATCCTCAGGCGCAAGGTGGAGCTCCACTGCCTTTGACTTAAAAAGGTAACCAAGGTACGGTTTGGGACTGATGTACCCATCTATTGGCCCTTTGCTTACATCAACATTTGCCAGTGGATTCAGCACCCCGCTGCTCACAGACTTGATCAGGCTAACCAAGCTTAAGAGGATCTACTGGCTCTCCCTCAAAAGCCTTGATGGCCAACTGTACCTCACCCAGCACTGACTTCAAAAAAGTCAGATACAATATGTTTTGAGGATCACTGTACATGGAGTATAAAACCTCAGCGATGTAGCAGTGTTCACTGGACTTGGTGACTGCGAAATGCAGCCTAAGCTCCTCCCACTGGTCCAAAATGCGTGAAACCGCAGATTCAATGGAGAGCTAACGTGTGGCACACACCTTGGTTATCTGTAAAGGTTTCTCCCCACAGTTGTTGGTCTCATATATGGCCTTATAGGCCTCCCTGCGCTTTGGAGACACTAAAAACCAGTTATAAGTCACTCGTACCAAGTACTCCACACTACGGGAGATGGTGTCATTGGAAGCATGACTTACAGCAAGCTGCAGAGTGGCGCACACACAGCGAATAAGAACCGGATATGAGGCTATACTCCTCCTTCAGCACTTTATGGACCTCATTGTTAATCCCCGTCATAAGAGGCATTCAGTCCCTATCCCCAGGAGTTTCTCTTTCTTAAGACACCACTTCTCGCGGAAAGCCACAATAGCACGGGCTATAGATTTGGCATCTCCAACTCAACAAGCCCCAGAAATGTTGATACAATTGTCTGCTTGGTCTCACTAAAGTACCTTATCACAACTCCTAGAAACACTTACATCCATGGACTCATCGAGGAGGCTGAAACACTGGTCACCCACATCTGCGACCAACTTTTTCAGAAAGTATGGTGCTAGAACACCATTAATCATTTCTGTGCACTTTGTCCTGTGCATTTTGAAGTGGGTAGCAGCAGTGGAGTCTGAGAAAGCAGCTCTACATGCTTCTCCAATGTGATCACATGCCAGCATGGTACAGTGTTCAGCGATAGCTAATGCCATTGTGGCCTCAGCATTTTTTGCAGATACGTTTTTTTTTAACCATAAATGGCAGCTTGTTTTGGGTGGAACTGTTATAAGGCTCTGCCTTTTGAGTATGTTTTTGAGTTGTCGTGTTTTTTTTGTGTTTTTTTAAAAATGTTTTACATCGCTATGTTTAGTGTAGAAATCAGCCTTAAAATACAGGCAGTATGCCCGTGTATGATCTCCAATAAATGGCTTCAACCAGCCTCTGAATTCAAGGTTTGATTCCCACTCCTTTCTGTATTTTTGAGTGTACAGTTTAGACTGAGACATGAGCTAGCCAGCTAGATGTTTACCTTATGTCAGTCACAGAGGCACACACACACAGTGGACAAGGTGAGTAAGTGACTGAGGCTGTGTGAGTCAAATGCAGTGATTTATGTTTGTGCAGTGATTTTATTTTAGACAGAACATTTTACATTTACATCCCGCCCTGAATGTAAGCCAGGGTGTGATCAGTGTTATATAAATATTCATATATCAAGCATTACTAGCTGGCCAACGCTCTGGTTAAACCGGATGTCCTCAGATAACTCTGGGCCCAGTATCCTCAGTCAAGTTTAGAGCCTACGTGCAATAACATGATTATCCGAAGGACATATGGCTGCCATCACTCAAATATACTCCCCTGTAAACTACAAAGAACATCCTGCAACACTAACGAGCTTAGTGCCAAACTATTTCACTGACATTGGTCTTTGCTTGCACTCCTGCAAAAACAGGAAACACCTGAGCCTAAAGCAGACACTGCCAGTTCCCCTTATCTCACGCTTCCTTGACACACAGACATTTCATGAGCACGCACACTCACACTCCACCCCCCTCTACTGGTCGGGTGCCAAGAGCATAGGACTCTGCTGTGCACCAATGGGGCTCCTGCTCTGGATAGAGCAGGCCCGCCTCCAACTCTTCAGGACCAGTCAGAAGACCAACACGACGAGACTCCACCTACATTATTCTGTGTATACATTCTGCTGCAAATTCTGTTTAGGCAGCCTAATTAGCTGACTCCTGACAGAGCCATATGCTTAGGTCCGTGCACGCTTAACTGCAGGACGAGATATCTCTGACTTTAAATAAACTGCCTTTTTGCTACACTTGATTCCACTCTGTCCAGCGTCGTTGTTTTGCACTCCCTCTCCAGTATGTGAACACCAACATCAGCCAGCGGCGGCTTCCCGCATGCGTGATTCATTTGCAGTCTGGATGCGGAGGGGTCAACATCTCCTGCTCTGACTGCAGCTGGGAGGGACTGCTGCGTGAGGACTAGGCCGTCTGAGTGCTTTGGGACGGTGGTGGGGCCCACGGCAGCACCCGCTGCTCGTTGAGAAGAGTAAGAACAATATGTGCTTTCACGTCGGTCTCCAATAACACCAGGAAAAAGTCGTTAAATTTGTCTCTAGTCAAAAAATTTTTTTTAAATGTGTGGCTAGAGTGGTCTGAATACTCGCTAAATATAGCGACAAAGTCGTTAAGTTGGCAACAATGGTACACAACAATGCGCAGAAACTCTAGACCTTGTGGTCAAACCAGTGTATGGTCATGTCCTACACCATCTACTGCTCTTGATCTGGGATAGTGCAGAGAGCTACCCGGTGACATGAGCCTACCAGATGAGCTAAATTACTTCTATGCTCGCTTCGAGGCAATAACACTGAAACATGTATGAGAGCATCAGCTGTTCCGGATGACTGTGATCATGCTCCTTTATTTAAATGTAGGCAAGTTAGTCAAGAACAAATTCTTATTTTCAATGGCGGCCTAGGAACAGTGTTAACTGCCTTGTTCAGGGGCAGAACAGATTTTTTTTTTTTTACCTTGTCAGCTCGGGGATTCGATCATGCAACCTTTTGGTTACTAGTCCAACGCTCTAATCACTAGGCTACCTGCCATTCTCCGCAGCTGATGTAAGACCTTTCAACAGGTAAACATTCACAAGGCCGCAGGGCCAGACTGATAACCAGGACGTGAATTCTGAGCATGCGCTGACCAACTGGCAAGTGACTTCACTAACATTTTCAACTTCTCCCTGTCTGAGTCTGTAATACCAAGACCACCATAGTCCCTGTGCCAAAGAACACAAAGGTAACCTGCCTAAATGACTACCGACCCGTAGCACTCACGTCTGTAGCCATGAAGTGCTTTGAAAGGCTGGTCATGGCTCACATCACCATTATCCCAGAAACCCTAGACCCACTCCAATTTGCATACTGCCCTAACAGATCCACAGATGATGCAATCTCTATTGCACTCCACACTACCCTTTCCCACCTGGACAAAAGGAACACCTATGTGAGAATTCTATTCATTGACTACAGCTCAGCGTTCAACACCATAGTGCCCTCGAAGCTCATCAATAAGGTAAGGACCCTGGGACTAAACACCTTCTGAAACTGGATCCTGGACTTCCTGACGGGCCACACCCAGGTGGTAAGGTTAGGTAACAGCACATCCGCCATGCTGATCCTCAACACGGAGGCTCCTCAGGGGTGTGTGCTCAGTCCCCTCCTGTACTCCCTGTTCACTCATGACTTCACGGCCAGGCACGACTCCAACACCAAGTTTGCAGATGACACAACAGTGACAACGATGAGACAGCCTGTCGGGAGGAGGTCAGAAACCTGGCCGTGTGGTGCCAGGACAACAACCTCCCCCTCAATGTGATCAAGACAAAGGAGATGATTGTGGACTACAGGAAAAAGAGTACCGAGCGCGCCCCCATTCTCACCGACAGGGCTGTAGTGGAGCAGGTTGAGAGCTTCAAGTTCCTTGGTATCCACATCACCAACAAACTAACATGTTCCAAGACCGTCATGAAGAGGGCACGACAAAACCTATTCCCCCCTCGGGAGACTGAAAAGATTTGGCATGGGTCCTCAGATCCTCAATGTTCTACAGCTACACCATTGAGAGCATCCTGGCTGGTTGCATCACTGTCTGGTATGGCAACTGCTCGGCCTCCGACTGCAAGGCACTACAGAGGCTAGTGCGTACAGCCCAGTACATCACTGGGGCCAAGCTTCCTGCCATCCAGGACCTCTATCCCAGGCGGTGTCAGAGGATGGCCCTAAAAACGTTCAGACTCCAGCCACCCTAGTCATAGACTGTTCTCTGCTACCGCATGGCAAACGGTACCACCGGAGCACCAAGTCTAGGTCCAAGAGGCTTCTAAACAGCTTCTACCCCCAAGCCATAAGCCTCCTGAACATTTAATCAAATGGCTACCCTGATTACTTGTATCCCGCTGCCTTTTATACTGCTACTCTTATCTATGCATAGTCACTTTAATAACTCTACATGTACATATTACCTCGACTAACATTGACTCTGTACTGGTACCCCCTGTATATAGCCTCACTATTCTTATTTTACTGTTACTCTTTTCATTGTTTATTTTAAAGTTAATTAATTTTAAAAAACTGCATTGTTGGTTAGGGCTTGTAAGTAAGCATTTCACTGTAAGGTGAACACCTGTTGTGTTCTGCGCATGTGACAAATACAATTTCATTTGATATTGCAATTATGCATGTGATGTTTACAGGTCAGTTTCCCTTGAATATATCTTAGTGGAGCACACAGGCAAAGTCCTCAAAACAACACCCTGGGCTGCAAAAATTGCATTTGAAATCAGCTGGTAGTGAGATGACATGTCTGACAGCAGGTATAGGTTATGGCTCACCTGCTTTTTCATGAGAATTGAAGTGTGTATGTATGCATATTTTTTTTTCTTCAGTCAAGCATCTACAAATAGGCCTCGACCTCTATGATCTAATGTTTGTTTTCTTTGTTGCAGCTCCTTTGGCCTCCCGATGCTACTCCCATGCCAAGGTGGAGACAGATGAGGAGTTTGATGCCCGTTGGGTCACTTATTTCAGCAAGCCAGACATTGATGCCTGGGAGCTGAAGAAAGGTGATCTTCTAAAGAATATTGAAAATACGTCTGCACTTTTGCCGAAGGTCTACAATAATCTTTCTTTCAGTTTGAGTTGGAGACTAATGGATAGACAGATTTTCTAAAAATACAATTTAAACTATCAAATTTGAGAATGTATAATGGTGTATGCTTGAATCCCATTCCACATCCCATAGGCATGAACACACTAATTGGCTATGACCTGGTACCTGAACCCAAAATCCTCGACTCAGCTCTTCGTGCTTGCCGAAGGTTGAATGACTTGGCCAGTGCTATCCGCATCCTCGAGGCAGTCAAGGTGAGCTGCACAGCTTCCCCTACCAACTCCTAGTGAAGTCATCTCAATAAAATAAACGTGTATATATTCTGGAATTGTATAAGTGCAGTCAGTGTTCAGACCCCTTGACATTTTCCACATTGTTACGATAATTTAATCCATTTTAAATTAAGGCTATTTCTCCCCCCCCCCCCCCCTCAATCTACACACAATAATGAAAGCTAAAACGGGTATTAAAAATAAACATACCTTATTTACATAATTATTCAGACCCTTTGCTATGAGACTTGAAATTGAGCTCAGGGTGCATCCTGTTTCCATTGAGCATCCTTGATGTTTCTTCAACTTGGAGTCCACCTGTGGTAAATTCTATTGATTGGACATGATTTGGAAAGGCACACACACCGGTGTCCTAGCCATGAGGTCGAATGAATTGTCCGTAGAGCTCCGGGACAGGATTGTTTTGAGGCACAGATCTGGGGAAGGGTACCAAAAAATGTCTGCAGCATTGAAGGTCCCCAAGAACGGTGGCCTCAATCAATATTAAATAGAAGTTTGGAACCACCAAGACTCTTCCTAGAGCTGGCCGCCCGGCCAAACAGCAATCGTGGGAGAAGGGCCTTGGTCAGGGAGGTGTTCAAGAACCCGATGGTCATTGACAGCGCTCCAGAGTTCCTCTGTGGAGATGGGAGAAACCTTCCAGAAGGACAACCATCTCTGCAGCACTCCACCAATCAGGCCTTTATGGTAGAGTGGCCAGACGGAAACCACCACTCAGTAAAAAGGCATATGACAGCCCGCTATGAGTTTGCCAAAAGGCACCTAAAAGCACTCTCAGACCATGAGAAACAAGGTTTTCTGGTCTGATGAAACCAAGATTGAACTCTTTTGCCTGAATGCCAAGCGTCACGTCTGTAGGAAACCTGGCACCATCACTACAGTGACGCATGGTGGTGGCAGCACCATGCTGTGGGGATGTTTTTCAGTGGTCGGGATTGGGAGACTTGTCAGGATCAAGGGAAAGATGAACGGAGCAAAGTACAAAACCTTGAACTCCAGAGCACTCAGGACCGTAAGCACACAGCCAAGAGAATGCAGGGGTGGCTTCGGGACAAGTCTCTGAATCTCCTTTTGTGGCCCAGCCAGAGCCCGGACTTGAACCCGATCGAACATCTTTGGAGAGATCTGAAAATAGCTGTGCAGCAACGCTCCCCATCCATCCTGACATGGCATGAGAGGATCTGCAGAGAAGAATGCGAGAAACTCCCCAAATACAGGTGTGCCAAGCTTGTCGCCTCATACCCAAGAAGACTCGGCTGTAATCGCTGCCAAAGGTGCTCAAAAAATTAAAGGGTCTGAATACATATATGTTAATTATTTTTATATTGAGAGATAAATAAAATAAAATGTGTAAACCTGTTTTTGCTTTGTCATTATGGGGTATTGTGTGTAGATTGAGGGGGAGGAAACAATTTACATTACAGCCTTTTTCTAAAATGGATGAAACTGGAAAAGTCAAGGGGTCTGAATACTTTCTGACTGCACTGTATTAGGATCCACATTAGCTGTCGTGAAAGCAGTAGCTACACTTCATGGGGTCCACACATTAAACATGACATAATACAGAGCATTATTAGACAAGAACAGCTCAAGGACAGAACTACATAAGTGTGGATATACTCACTGCTTTTATCATATGTCTACATGGAAAATAACTTCCATTTTTGCATTGTAATTTCAGAAAATGTCCATAATATACTGAACAAAAATATAAATGCAACATGTAAAGCGTTGGACCCATGTTTCATGAGCTGAAATAAAATCCCAGAAATGTAGTTTCTGTCTGTAATAAATCTCTTGTGGGGGGAAAATGCATTCTGATTGGGTGGGCCTGGCTCCCAAGTGAGTGGGCCTATTGCAATTCACCTAGCTTCCACATGGGTGAAACATTCTACATGTTTATCATATTCGGGTGTTTTTGTTCCAGATGGTTAAATTTGAAAATTGTACAGATTACTGAGCTTAAATTACTTCCATTCACAGACAAATTCACTAATAAAGTACGTTTAACATTCCAGTAGCTTTGTAAAACACTGCTTATTTCAGGGGAACTGTACTATTGACTTTTAGGGTTTTGGCTATTTCTTATATTTGGTGGAAGCAGACTTTAATCCTCACATGAACCACCTAGCTGTACAAAAAGAACAGTCAAACTCCTTAATTAGTACGTGTACTAATTAGAGGTCGACCGATTTTATGATTTTTCAACGCCGATACCGATTTTATTGGAGGACCAAAAAAAGCCAATGCCGATTTTAATTTATTTGTAATAATGACAATTACAACAATACTGAATGAACACTTATTTTAACTTAATATAATACATCAATAGAAATCAATTTAGCCTCAAATAAATAATGAAACATGTTCAATTTGGTTTAAATAATGCAAAAACAAAGTGTTGAAGAAAGTAATATGTGCCAATATGCAATATGTGCCATGTAAAAAAGCTAACGTTTCAGATCCTTGCTCAGAACATGAGAACATATGAAAGCTGGTGGTTCCTTTTAACATGAGACTTCAATATTCCAAGGTAAGAGGTTGTAGGTAATATAGTATTTATAGGACTATTTCTCTCTCTATACCATTTAAATTTCATATACCTATGGCTATTGGATGTTCTTATAGGCACTATAGTATTGCCAGTGTAACAGTATAGCTTCTGTCCCTCTCCTCGCTCCTCCCTGGGCTCGAACCAGGAACACATCGACAACAGCCACACTCGACACAGAGTTACCCATTGCTCCACAAAATCTGCAGCCCTTGCAGAGCAAGGAGATTAACTACTCCAAGTCTCCGAGCGAGTGACGTTTTGAAACGCTATTAGCGCACTCCCAGCTAACTAGCTAGCCATTTCACATCGGTTACACCAACCATTAGTCTAATAGGCTTGAAGTCATAAACAGCGCTCTGCTTGCGAAGAGCTGCTGGCAAAACGCACGAAAGTGCTGTTTGAATTAATGCTTACGAGCCTGCTGCTGCCTACCATCGCTCAGACTGCTCTATCAAATCATAGACTTAATTATAACATAACACACATGCATTAAGTCATTAATATGGCCGAATCCGGAAACTAGCATCTCAAACACAACGTTTATTCTTTCAGTGAAATACGGAACCGTTCCGTATTTCATCTAACGGGTGCCATCACTAAGTCTAAATATTCTTGTTACATTGCACAACCTTCAATGTTATGTCATAATTACGTATCAATGTTATGTCATAATTATGTAAAATTCTGGCAAATTAGTTCGCAATGAGCCAAGGCAGCCCAAACTGTTGCATATACCCTGACTCTGCGTGCAATGAACACAAGAGAAATGACACAATTTCACCTGGTTAATATTGCCTGCTAACCTGGATTTCTTTTAGCTAAATATGCAGGTTTAAAAATATATACTTCTGTGTATTGCTTTTAAGAAAGGCATTGGTGTTTATGGTTAGGGACAGGCGTCCAACGATTGCTTTTTTCGCAAATGCGCTTTTGTTAAATCGATTATATGCAACGCAGGACACGCTAGATAAACAAGTAATATCATCAACCATGTGTAGTTACAACTAGTGTTTTTTTTTTTTTTTATAAGAAGTGTAATGCTAGCTAGCAACTTACCTTGGCTTCTACTGCATTCGTGTAACAGGCAGTCTCCTCGTGGAGTGCAATGTCTTTTACCCTTATTGGAATGTATAGGCCACCTTCCACCAAGTGGTTTTTGATCAGTTTAATAACATGCTTAGGGAATGTGATTTTGGGAAAGAGGTCATCTTAATGGGAGATTTTAACATTAATTATGAAGACAAGTCTTGTAGGAAACCCTCAAACGGACCACTAATACCTTTGACCTTACACAGCTAGTTAAAGGGCCAACCAGGGTGACCTGTTGGGCTAAAACACAAATTGATTTGGTGTTCAGTATTAAACCATTAAATATGGTTATTCGGCTATCTGATCATAATCTGACACTTATAGCCAGAAAGCTGTCTAAGAGCAGGTTTAACCTCTACTGTTAGGTATTCTCAGTTGAGCCGGCTTTCTAAGAGTGAATTACACTTTTGAAAATGCAATTTAAGGGAATTTCACTGGAATGATCTCTTGTCGTATACAGATGTGGAAGCTGATAGTCAGGTTTTTCTATCCACAATCCAGACAACATTAAATGGTTTCCTAAAGAAAATCAAATCCAAACCTGGCCAAAAGAGCCCTCTTCCTTGGCTAAATGGAGAAATCTGGAAATTGATGAAAGAACGAGATTATGCTCTAAAAATAGCCCTAAGATCCAAATTGGAGCATGACAGGCGTAGGTTTACCATGTTGAGAAATAAGGTGATGAAAGAAATCAGACAGGCCAAGGCAAACTTTTTTATTAACATAATTGGTGAAGCAAAGTGAAATTCTAAATTGATTTGGGAGAATCTAAAAAAGTTAACAGGGAAAGACCATAGTAACACTGCAAAAGACTAGAAATCATGGCGAATAACAATGTAACACAGGATGCTATCGAAATGGCAATAGCCTTCAATTCCTACTTTTGACTCTGTCATGGTACTGACACAGAACCCCTTCACTGGTTTATTGGGCTCGGTGCTAGTGAATGACGCTCAACCTAAGGAAGGTTTCTGAGTCAAAGGTGAACAAGGTGATTAGCTCACTAAAGAACTCTAAAGCCAAAGATGTGTTTGGGCTGGACTCTACCTTTCTTAAACTACAAAGAGTCACTCATTGGCCCCATTACTAAGGTCACCAACACATCTATTGGTCTCGGGGTGTTTCCAAGGGTATGGAAGTCGGCCATAATAACGGCCATCTTTAAATCGGGCGACCCTGCTGACGTGATAAACTACAGGCCCATTAGTATACTACATGTGGTGTCAAAGGTTGTTAAAGTGTAGCATAACAACTGATTACCCACCTCAACAACAGCCCCTTCACATTACACTTCATGCAGGTTGGCTTCAGAGCGAAACACTCCACAGAAATGACCAACTGCTTTCTTCTGGAAAATGTGAAGTTCAAGATGGACAAAGGGGGCGTTGTTGGGGCTGTGTTTCTGGACCTAAAGGAAGGCTTTTGATACTGTTAACCATGAGTCTCATCACAAAATTGTCCAAGTTCAACTTTTGCCCCGATGCCTTGATGGATGGAATCATACCTTAAAGGCAGAACTTCGAGTGAGCAATGAGCCCACTCGTAGCTATAATGTGAGCGTGCCCCAAGGGTCAATACTGGGGCCCCTCCTGTTCAGTCTGTACATTAATGATCTGCCTTCTGTCTGTACTGGGTCTGAAGTTAAAATGTATGCAGATGGTAGTGATGTTTGCTCTTTGCATGCACATAACAAGCTGCACAAGAACTCACTACTGTAATGGTCCAGGTTACAAAGTGGCTCAGTGACTCGTGTTTGCATCTCAATGTGAAACTTTTGCATGTTCTTCACAGAGGGCAACAGATGCTACTGAGCCAGATGTCTGTGTCAGGGGAGAAGCTCCAGGGGGTATCTGATTTTAAGTACCTTGGCATCATACTTGATTCCAACCTCTTAAAAAGCATGTGGGGGGAAAAAAACAATTCAACCTAGCTAATTTCCGTTTAATACGAAATTGTTTGACTACAGAGGTAGCAAAACTGTACTTCAAATCTATGATACTCCCCCACTTAACATACTGCTTGACTAGTTGGGCCCAAGCTTGCTGTACAACATTAAAACCTATTCAGTCTGTCTACAAACAGGCTCTCAAAGTGCTTGATAGGAAGCCCAATAGCCATCATCACTGTTACATCCTCAGAAAACATGAGCTCCTGAGTTGGGAGAATCTTGTGCAATACACTGCATGTCTTGTATTCAATATCCTAAATGACCTGGCTCCCCCTCCACTCATTATTTTTGTTAAACAGAAAACCCAAACATATGGCAGCAGATCCACAAGGTCTGCCATGAGAGGTGACTGTATAGTTCCCTTAAGGATAAGCACCTTTAGTAAATCTGCTTCCTCTGTGCGAGCTTCCCATGTCTGGAATACACTGCCTTCAGACACAGAACTGCACCACCTATCACACTTTCACAAAATGTATGAATACATGGCTAAAGGTCAATCAGATTTGTGATCATAATCCCTAGCTGTGTATTGCCGCTTTCCATGTCTGTTGTCTGTAGCTTGTGAGGTGTGGAAACACTTTGTTACTTTTATGAATTTTGTCTTGCTGCTTTTTGTTCTATGTTGCTCTGTCTGTATGCTACGTCTTGCTTGTCCTATGTTGCTCTGCGTGTGCTACCTTCTCAATGATTGTCTATATTGTAATTGTTTTTAATAAGCTACCCAGGGACTGCGGTTGAAAATTAGCCGGCTGGCTAAAACCGGCACTTTTACTGAAACGTTGATTAATGTGCACTGTCCCTGTAAAAATAAACTCAATCAAATGTATTTATATAGCTCTTCTTACATCAGCTGACATCTCAAAGTGCTGTACAGAAACCCAGCCTAAAAACCCCAAACAGCAAGCAATGCAGGTGTTGAAGCACATTGGCTAGGAAAAACTCCCTAGAAAGGCCAAAACCTAGGAAGAAACCTAGAGAGGAACCAGACTATGAGGGGTGGCCAGTCCTCTTCTGGCTGTGCCGGGTAGAGATTATAACAGAACATGGCCAAGATGTTCAAATGTTCATAAATGACCAGCATGGTCAAATAATAGGTCTGGGACAGGTAGCACGTCTGGTGAACAGGTCAGGATTCCATAGCCGCAGTGAGAGGCAGGTGGTTTGAGCGTTGGACTAGTTAACTGTAAGGTTGCAAGATTGGATCCCCCAAGCTGAGAAGGTGAAAATCTGTCGTTCTGCCTCTGAACAAGGCAGTTAACCCACTGTTCCTAGGCTGTCATTGAAAATAAGAATGTGTTCTTAACTGACTTGCCTAGTTAAATAAATGTATTTTTAAAAATACATTTAAACGGCAAAATCAGCGCCCAAAAATACAGATTTCCGATTGTTATGAAAACTTAATCTGGCATTCCGATTAATCGGTCGACCTTTAGTACTAATTCCTCACTTTCAATGTAGCGGACTTTTTAATTTTATTTGACTAGCCGGAAGGTTCACAGCATAATCTATTTTTATGCTATACTGAATTTAAAAAATGCAACAATTTCAATGAGTTACAGTTCATATAAGGAAATCTGTCAATAAAAATTAATTGGGCCCTAATCTATGGATTCACATGACTGGGCAGGGGCACAGCATGGGTGGGCCTGGGAGGGCATAAGCCCAGCTAATCAGACAGTTGTTTTTTTTTCCCAACAAAAGGGCTTTATTACAGACAGAAATACTCCTGTTTCATCAGCAGTTCGGGTGGCTGGTCTCAGACAATCCCGCAGGTGAAGCCGGATGTGGAGGTCCTGGACTAGTGCGGTTACACGTGGTTGTGAGACCGGTTGGACGTACTGCTAAATTCTCTAAAATGTTGTTGGAGGCAGCTTATGGTAGAGAAACAAACATTTAAATTCTCTGGCAACAACTCTGGTTGACATTCCTGTTTTCAGTATGCCAATTGCACGCTCCCTCAACTTGAGACATCTGTGGCATTGTGTTGTGACAAAACTGCACATTTTAGTGGCCTTTTGTCCCCAGCACAAGGTGTACCTGTATAATGATCATGCTGTTTAATCAGCTTCTTTGTATGCCACACCTGTCAGGTGGATGGATTATCTTGGCAAAGCAGCAATGCTGGGGCGGCAGGTGTTGAACTAGTAACGGAAAGGTTGCAAGAGTGAATCTCCGAGCTGACAAGTTAAAAATCTGTCGTTCTGCCCCTGAACAAGGCAGTTAACCCACTGTTCCTAGGCTGTCATTGAAAATAAGAATTTGTTCTTAACTGACTTGCCTAGTTAAATAAAGGTAAAATAAAAATATGCTCACTAACAGGCATGTAAACATTTGAGAAAAATGCACTATGCATATGGAACATTTCTGGGATCTTATTTCAGCTCATGGGACCAACACTTTACATGTTGCGTTTATATTTTTGTTCTGTATGTCACTTTCTTGTGAAAAGGTGTTTAACATGTAAAATAAGTTGGATTTCATTTTGAATTTATTCACATAATATACTAGTAATTTAGGAAACTTCTGGAGTCTTCAATATTCCCTATGGTGAACTTGATCATCCTCTCTTTGTAACAGGACAAATCTGGTCCCCACAAAGATATCTACCCATACCTGATTCAAGAACTGCAGCCCACTCTGATTGAGCTGGGTATCTCCACACCTGAGGATCTGGGCATGGACATATTATAGACATCCTCTGGGTAAGTGCTTACACATTGAAAAACAAATGCTCTGGGACCTCAAAAGCATCTTAAGGCTAAGTTCATCGTTACAACCTTTGTAGGGGCATCATTAAATCTCCAAGTTGTGTCCCAACATTTTTATTGAAGTTGCACTTAAACATTTTATTTACCAACTGCCTCAGACCACTTGTAAAACAGCGACGCGCACCGTTAAATGTGTTTTCCCCCTACCGTGTGACGTTATTCAGATCTCCGCGAAACAGAATCAAAATGTTTATCAGTCTTTGTGACCTCAGATAACATAACAAAGTTGAATGCAAATACAAAGTTTCCAATGTCTCTAAATGTTAAACAAGCGAAGGATCAAGATCTTCACATGAAACCCGAGATGACTGCATCAAAAGACAAATAGCCTACCTACAGTATAGGCTACATTCGCCTATATTGAAATCATGTTCATTCAAGTTTTAATTAGTGCATTAGAATAAGCTGCTTCAATATTAGCAGCTGTAGGTGATATCTCTAGGAGCTGATACAGCGTCAGTATTGTGGAATAATTCTGTTAAGGTGCAATGTGCAGAAAATCGCTCCGCCATTTCCTGGTTGCTAAAATTCAAATAGTTATGTTTAGAGAATCATTGTACTGCTCTGAAATAACTTTTCCATAACCAAAAATAGTCCATCAATTTGAAGCTGGTGTACAAAACCAAAAGATGCTAAAGCTAAACTTAAGACCTGAAAGCATAGATATAGCGCGCATAACAGATCTACCACTTCTTAGACTTGCTTTCAATGAGTGACAGATCTATAACCCATTTCTATGTGAACTCGGTTGGGTTGCCCAGAAAGTTACATACTGCAGCTTTAAGGTAAGATTTCAATGGAGAAAGCTGGCCCGAGAGCAGTGCTGCCTTGCTTTCGATCCTATCAGTATATACACATGCCTCAACGACACACTTAAGAGAACGTTCTCTCTGCATGCTGTTTTGGGAAACGCATGTTACATCTTCGGGCACTTTACAGTTCTTAATTTAAAATAATTAAACGTTTCCTTTTCATTTCCCCTCAGGTCATCTGGTGTCCAACAAGATGAACCACTTCTCTTCAAGTCTCTGCCTTGTCCTGGTGTCTGTTGATTTAATCCACACTCTCCTGTTGTGTATAAAATTATGGATTTAATAAAGAAATATCTATTGATTCTGCTGTCTCAATGGTAAGGTTGATTTACTGGCATGTAACCCATTCATTCAAAGGTCTTAATGTTCAATTTCCAAACAAACTTTTGTTCAATTAAATCCATTATAGGCTTTTTTCAGACCACTGACATACACAACACACTGATAACCTTATGTTTACATGAACATATGGCAGACCCAAACATTAAACTTATCTAGTAGTATGTACTTTGATGCACCTCAGAACACTGCTGGGTTGAAACTGATAAGATAGTACAAGAAAGTTGAGGACAAAGGGATCAATTCCAACAATGGGTTTGGTCAGTGTTCACTTTGATTCAATGCAGAGGGGTCCTGTTATTCTGTCAGGTTTTGCACTAGCTCTCAAACCCTTCTCTCGATAGGGTGTTAAGCGGGTAGCTTCGCCCACGGCTGTCTGTTACACGTCAGTCATTGCTTATGGACCAGTTTTCGAAAGATATGGCCCTTACCTCATTTTAGCAAACTAATCTTCCAAATAAAACACTACTTACTTATAACATTAGCTAGCAGACTTGCAGATCCATATGCAGATCCATATGCTGTGTGCTTCCTCCTAGTTAACGTTACACATGCTAGATTGCTAAATAGCACTGGTGGTCGTCTTCCTTAACAAGTGCTGTGATATGGCTGTGTGGAAACACTAAACCTAAAGGTGTTGCTTTAACCATTTTGTTTTTTCAAAATGATTTCACGCTGATATGAATGATAACATGCGTTCCATATTTCCAAAACCTTACCGCAAGCGATGTGTGTTAACATTAAGGGCTATCGTCGGGGCTCTTAACAAAAGGCCCCCGGGAAGAAGTTTCCATTGCGTCAGATAATAACATTGACGAATACGCTGATTCGGTGTGCGAGTTCATTAGAACGTGCGTTGAAGATGTCGTTCCCATAGCAACGATTAAAACATTCCCTAACCAGAAACCGTGGATTAATGGCAGCATTCGTGTGAAACTGAAAGCGCGAACCACTGCTTTTAATCAGGGCAAGGTGTCTGGTAACATGACCGAATACAAACAGTGCAGCTATTCCCTCCGCAAGGCTATCAAACAAGCTAAGCGCCAGTACAGAGACAAAGTAGAATCTCAATTCAACGGCTCAGACACAAGAGGCATGTGGCAGGGTCTACAGTCAATCACGGACTACAGGAAGAAACCCAGCCCAGTCACGGACCAGGATGTCTTGCTCCCAGGCAGACTAAATAACTTTTTTGCCCGCTTTGAGGACAATACAGTGCCACTGACACGGCCTGCAACGAAAACATGCGGTCTCTCCTTCACTGCAGCCGAGGTGAGTAAGACATTTAAACGTGTTAACCCTCGCAAGGCTGCAGGCCCAGATGGCATCCCCAGCCGCGCCCTCAGAGCATGCGCAGACCAGCTGGCCGGTGTGTTTACGGACATATTCAATCAATCCCTATACCAGTCTGCTGTTCCCACATGCTTCAAGAGGGCCACCATTGTTCCTGTTCCCAAGAAAGCTAAGGTAACTGAGCTAAATGACTACCGCCCCGTAGCACTCACATCCGTCATCATGAAGTGCTTTGAGAGACTAGTCAAGGACCATATCACCTCCACCCTACCTGACACCCTAGACCCACTCCAATTTGCTTACCGCCCAAATAGGTCCACAGACGATGCAATCTCAACCACACTGCACACTGCCCTAACCCATCTGGACAAGAGGAATACCTATGTGAGAATGCTGTTCATCGACTACAGCTCGGCATTCAACACCATAGTACCCTCCAAGCTCGTCATCAAGCTCGAGACCCTGGGTCTCGACCCCGCCCTGTGCAACTGGGTACTGGACTTCCTGACGGGCCGCCCCCAGGTGGTGAGGGTAGGCAACAACATCTCCTCCCCGCTGATCCTCAACACTGGGGCCCCACAAGGTTGCGTTCTGAGCCCTCTCCTGTACTCCCTGTTCACCCACGACTGCGTGGCCACGCACGCCTCCAACTCAATCATCAAGTTTGCGGACGACACAACAGTGGTAGGCTTGATTACCAACAACGATGAGACGGCCTACAGGGAGGAGGTGAGGGCCCTCGGAGTGTGGTGTCAGGAAAACAACCTCACACTCAACGTCAACAAAACTAAGGAGATGATTGTGGACTTCAGGAAACAGCAGAGGGAACACCCCCCTATCCACATCGATGGAACAGTAGTGGAGAGGGTAGCAAGTTTTAAGTTCCTCGGCATACACATCACAGACAAACTGAATTGGTCCACTCACACAGACAGCATCGTGAAGAAGGCGCAGCAGCGCCTCTTCAACCTCAGGAGGCTGAAGAAATTCGGCTTGTCACCAAAAGCACTCACAAACTTCTACAGATGCACAATCGAGAGCATCCTGGCGGGCTGTATCACCGCCTGGTATGGCAACTGCACCGCCCTCAACCGTAAGGCTCTCCAGAGGGTAGTGAGGTCTGCACAACGCATCACCGGGGGCAAACTACCTGCCCTCCAGGACACCTACACCACCCGATGTCACAGGAAGGCCATAAAGATCATCAAGGACATCAACCACCCGAGCCACTGCCTGTTCACCCCGCTATCATCCAGAAGGCGAGGTCAGTACAGGTGCATCAAAGCTGGGACCGAGAGACTGAAAAACAGCTTCTATCTCAAGGCCATCAGACTGTTAAACAGCCACCACTAACACTGAGTGGCTGCTGCCAACACACTGACACTGACTCAACTCCAGCCACTTTAATAATGGGAATTGATGGGAAATGATGTAAATATATCACTAGCCACTTTAAACAATGCTACCTTATATAAATGTTACTTACCCTACATTATTCATCTCATACGCATACGTATATACTGTACTCTATATCATCGACGGTATCCTTATGTAATACATGTATCACTAGCCACTTTATACTATACTATGCCACTTTGTTTACATACTCATCTCATTTGTACATACTGTACCCGATACCATCTACTGTATCTTGCCTATGCTGCTCTGTACCATCACTCATTCATATATCCTTATGTACATATTCTTTATCCCCTTACACTGTGTACAAGACAGTAGTTTTGGAATTGTTAGTTAGATTACTTGTTATTACTGCATTGTCGGAACTAGAAGCACAAGCATTTCGCTACACTCGCATTAACATCTGCTAACCATGTGTATGTGACAAATAAAATTTGATTTGATTTGATTAGGTGCTAGCCTCAAGGTAGTCTTGCACTCTGTTAGGTGGCCCCTTTTTGTTGAATACTGCACTGATCTGACACAATTTGATAATGACATTGATAACTGATTGGCTTCTTTTTAGGCAGTTACGAAACAAGTGTTATTTTCTTCTCAGGAAGGCCAAGTCTGAATATTTTGTCTGTTACCACTGATAACCTGAATGACCCTAGAAAGTTTTGGAAGGCCATTAAGTATGTCTGGAAACAGTAATGTTAATGAATTACTGTCATGTGTATTGAAGGACTGTTGCTGTATATGACAACTGAAATGTTTCAATGAGCACTTTGTATCATCTGGTAGGCTGTTTGATTGTGTCCTCTGTCTCTGTACAACCCTGTGTGGATGAACCAACGAGAGCTGGTCAAAAACATTGAGCTTTTTGCCATTCTACGTGCAGGAGGTACATAAAGCCCTGAAATCCTTAGATCAGAGAAAATCTGCAGGTCCTGATCTTCTTGATCCCTGCTTTTTAAATCTGGCAGCTGATTTCATAGCTGAACCACTTACAAATCTGTTCACTCTAACCCTGTAATATAATGAAATTCCAAAGATCTGGGAATCAGCATTTGTCCTACCACTTTTAAAAGGGGGCGCTCCAACTCTTAAATAATTATATGCCAATCTCAAATCTGTCACCCCTGTTGAATAATTGAAACCCTTGAGTGAGCAGCTAAACGTTTTTATATACTATTTTATCAATGTACCAGTCGGGCTTCAGGAAGAAGCATAGTACAAATTCTGCAGCCATGAAGGTTTTAAATGATATCACTGAAGCCTTTGACAAAAAATAGCACAGTGTCTCACTTTTTATTGATCTCTCTAAGGGTTTTGATACAGTTGATCATGCTATACTGAGGCAGAGATTGTTGAGTGTAGGTCTTATGGAGCATACAGTTGCATGGTTTGCTAACTGTCTGATAGAACTCTGTGCACTCAATTTGATGGGCTCATGTCTTTTAAATGGTCTGTAATGGTGTGCCACAGGGCTCTGTACTTGGTCCCCTCTTATTCACTATTTATATAAATTATTTAGACAAATGTGAAAAATGCACAACTTCACTTATGTTGATGATACTGTTATTTATTGTTGTGCCTTGTCTCACACAAAAGCTTTCCAGAACTTGCAAACTGCTTTTTATATACTGTTCAACATACCTTGTCAGTATTGAGGATAAGCTTCAATTGACAACTAAACTAATGGTGTTTTCTAAAGCAAGAAATACATCTCTGAACCTTACACCTATTACTACCTGTCAGGGCAATGAGATTGAGACTGTAACCTCATAAATATCTTGGAATTTTCATTGATGGCCTCTTAAATTGCATATTCAACAATTTACAAAAACTTTTAAACTGAAGTTGGGATTTTATTTTAGGGATAAGGCCCATTTTTCTTTTGACGCCAGAAGGAGGCTAGTATTAGCTACATTTATGCCTTTACTAGACTATGGGGCTTTTTTATATACACTGCTCAAAAAAATAAAGGGAACACTAAAATAACACATCCTAGATCTGAATGAATGAAATATTCTTAAATACTTTTTCCTTTACATAGTTGAATGTGCTGACAACAAAATCACACAAATTATCAATGGAAATCAAATGTATCAACCCATGGAGGTCTGGTTTTGGAGTCACGCTCAAAATTAAAGTGGAAAACCACACTACAGGCTGATGTAATGTCCTTAAAACAAGTCAAAATGAGGCTCAGTAGTGTGTGTGGCCTCCATGTGCCTGTATGACCTCCCTACAACGCCTGGGCATACTCCTGATGAGGTGGCGGATGGTCTCCTGAGGGATCTCCTCCCAGACCTGGACTAAAGCATCCGCCAACTCCTGGACAGTCTGGTAAAACGTGGCGTTGGTGGATGGAGCGAGACATGATGTCCCAGATGTGCTCAATTGGATTCAGGTCTGGGGAACGGGCGGGCCAGTCCATAGCGTCAATGCCTTCCTCTTGCAGGAACTGCTGACACACTCCAGCCACATGAGGTCTAGCATTGTCTTGCATTATTAGGAACCCAGGGCCAACCGCACTAGCATATGGTCTCACAAGGGGTCTGAGGATCTCATCTCGGTACCTAATGGCGAGCACATGGAGGGCTGTGCAGCCCCCCAAAGAAATGCCACCCCACACCATGACTGACCCACCGCCAAACCGGTCATGCTGGATTTTGTTGCAGGCAGCAGAACGTTCTCCACGGCGTCTCCAGACTCTGTCACGTGCTCAGTGTGAACCTGCTTTCATCTGTGAAGAGCACAGGGCGCCAGTGGCGAATTTGCCAATCTTGGTGTTCTCTGGCAAATGCCAAATGTCCTGCACGGTGTTGGGCTGTAAGCACAACCCCCACCTATGGACATCGGGCCCTCATACCACCCTCATGGAGTCTGTTTCTGACTGTTTGAGCAGACACATGCACATTTGTGGCCTGCTGGAGGTCATTTTGCAGGGCTCTGGCAGTGCTCCTCCTTGCACAAAGGCGGAGGTAGCGGTCCTGCTGCTGGGTTGTTGCCCTCCTACGGCCTCCTCCACGTCTCCTGATGTACTGGCCTGTCTCCTGGTAGCGCCTCCATGCTCTGGACACTACGCTGACAGACACAGCAAACCTTCTTGCCACAGCTCGCATTGATGTGCCATCCTGGATGAGCTGCACTACCTGAGTTGTAGACTCCGTCTCATGCTAGCACTAGAGTGAACGCACAGCCAGCATTCAAAAGTGACCAAAACATCAGCCAGGAAGCATAGGAACTGAGAAGTGGTCTGTGGTCCCCACCTGCAGAACCACTCCTTTATTGGGGTGTCTTGCTAATTGCCTATAATTTCCACCTGTTGTCTATTCCATTTGCACAACAGCATGTGAAATTTATTGTCAATCAGTGTTGCTTCCTAAGTGGACAGTTTGATTGACTTGAAGTTACATTGTGCTGTTTAAGTGTTCCCTTTATTTTTTTGAGCAGTGTATGAACGCTTCCACTCAGTGTTTGAGATCAATTGACACCCTTTACCATGGCACATTGAGATGTATTTTAAAACTGCAAAACCTTTACGCACCATTGCACTTTCTATACCAGGGTTGGCTGGCCTTCCCTAGTCACTCGTAGGTGCAGTCACTGGTATACTTTTATTTACAAAGCCATTTTGGGTTTACTACCATTTTATTTGAGCATTTTTATTGTTCAGAAATGTGGTGGGTACTCTCTTTGTTCGCAGGACTTTATCCTGCTAACTGTTCCAAATGTCCGAACTGAATTTGGTAAAAGGGCTTTTATGTACTCTGCGCCATCGGCTTGGAACGCCTTACAAAATACTTTTAAACTGGAAGAATTTGTCCCAATTGGTGTTTTTAAATTGTCGATAAAGGATTGAGGCTTATTCTGACCTGTCAATGTTTTTAACTTGCTGCTTTATGATTTTGTTATACTCTTGTGAATTCTATGGTTTTTACAAGATTACTTGTAGTTTTTCATGTCTGTAATTGTGTGCTGACTCTCTTGGCCAGGAAGCTCTTGAAAAAGAGATTTCAAATATCAATGAGCCCTTCCTGGTTAAATAAAAATACGATCACCAGAAAGGTTTGTTACCCGTTTGCTACCACTGAAGTTCTCCCACCTTGTGGTTTCTGATGTCATGGGGTAGGGATGAAGGAAGGACGGTGAAAGTAGTCCAAGGCTTCTGTTGACAGGAAGCGGAAGTTGTCCTTAGACTAGCTAGCAGGAGTAAAAGACAGCAGCGATAAGACATCCTTTCGTGGATAGTTGGAAATACAGTCAATATGCCTGTTTTAGCGTATAAAGCGTGAACATTCCCACCAACATGAACAACATTATGGAGGAACAGGAGAGGGATACTCTCCTTGCTGCAGTCCCCGAGTCCCAAGTTTTGACGCCGGTAACTGTTCTGGCTAACTCGCTAACCAATAACAACACGCAATCTGATATCTGGCAACTCTGTTTTCAAATGACAGCCAACCTTGCTACCATTCTCTCAGCGTATAACGTTACTTGGCTTGTTATTTACGGTTTACTGCGAACGTTAGCTAGCTACTTTTGTGTAAGCTAACCATACTAGCTACAGATTGTACACCAGATAAAGAGAACGTTATTTACATTTGTCATTTAGAAGACACTCTTAAACCCAATTGCTCTGGATTAAGTGCCTTGCTGAAGGGCACACCGGTATATTTTCCACCTAGTCGGCTCGGGCATTCGAACCAGCGACCTTTTTGTTACTAGCCCAATGCTCTTATCAGCTTGGCTACTTGCCTCATCCAGCAACTTTAGGTTCACTAATAAATATTAAAAAGAGGATATGTTCAACTGTGTAGAATACACACCAATATCGTTATTTTCTTGTGTAATCTTAACTATTCCGTTAACCCTTTACACTCGTGGGAATATGCCTACATTGCACAGGAGGTTGATGGGACCTTAATTGGGGAGGAAGGGCACATGGTAATGGCTGGAGCAGAATAGGTAGAAAGGTATCAACAACATCAAACATGGTTTCCATGTTTCTTACAGAAGAAATATGAAAATTATTTGCATAAGCATAGCTATGGTAGCAATTGAAACGGAAGAGTTTCGCAAAGTTAAGGACACAACACGACTGAAGTCGAAACATTACACTGTTGATTTTATGATATAACCAAAGATTTTGGGTGTCCGTTACAGGACAGCCCCATACAAACCTCCGCCATAGATTTGAACTAACCTTTATTTGACTATACCTTTTTTTGGTCTCGATTTGGGCAAAAAAGTATCTTTTAAATATACATGACCAGTTGCAGGTGGTTCATTTTAATTTAGAAAATGCTCAATTATTAAAATGTTTTTCTCCATGAAGTAATCCAACAATGTTTATGCCGCCATCTTGTCTATTTAAAATCTTCTCTCATTGAGCGACACTTTGGGAAGTGTCATGATGGCACTCACTTGTGTCAATCAATGTGAGAAGATTTTAAATAGACAAAATGCCGGCGTAAACATTGTTGGATTACTTCATGGAGAGAAACATTTATTTAAAAAAATTGAGCATTTTCTAAATTGGTGGCAATATACTCGGCTAGTTATCTATTTGATTCAAATGAGAGGCTAAATTGTAGTTGTTTAGCAGCGTTAGGACAAGGCTGTTTTCCTGTAGGGGTCTTCCGGGGATCCTCTATTTGTAACAGAACCCGCCATGACATTTCATACTAGAGGTCGACCTACTATTATTTTTCAATGCCAATGCCGAATATTGGAGGACCAAAAAAAGCAGATACCGGCCAATTTTTGTATTTTTTATTTATTTTTAATAATGACAATTACAACAATACTGAATAAACACTTATTTTAACTTAATATAATACATCAATCAAATCAATTTAGCCTGATGAAACATGTTCATTTTGGTTTAAATAATGCAAAAACAAAGTGTTGTAGAAGAAAGTAAAAGTGCAATATGTGCCATGTAAAAAAGCTCAAGTTTAAGTTCCTTGCTCAGAACATGAGAACATATGAAAGCTGGTGGTTCCATTTAACATGACTCTTCAATATTCCCAGGTAAGACGTTTTAGGTTGTAGTTATTATAGGACTATTTCTCTCTATACCATTTCTATTTCATATAAATATGACTATTGGATGTTCTTATAGGCACTATAGTATTGCCAGTGTAACAGTATAGCTTCAGTCCCTCTCCTCGCCCCTACCTGGGCTTGAACCAGGAACACATCGACAACAGCCACCCTCAAAGCATCGTTACCCATCGCTCCACAAAAGCTGCGGCCCTTGCAGAGCAAGGGGAACAACTACTTCAAGGTCTCAGCGAGTGACATCACCGATTGAAACACTATTAGCGCGCACCCCGCTAACTAGCTAGCCATTTCACATCGGTTACACCAGCCTAATCTCGGGAGTTGATAGGCTTGAAGTCATAAACAGCTCAATGCTTGAAGCATAGCGAAGAGCTGCTGGCAAACACACAAAAGTGCTGTTGAATGAATGCTCACGAGCCTGCTGCTGCCTACCACCGCTCAGTCAGACTGCTCTATCAAATATCAAATCAAAGACTTAATTATAACATAATAACACACAGAAATACGAGCCTTAGGTCATTAATATGGTCAAATCCGGAAACTATCATTTCGAAAACAAAACGTTTATTATTTCAGTGAAATACGGAACCGTTTCGTATTTTATCTAACTGGTGGCATCCATAAGTCTAAATATTGCTGTTACATTGCACAACCTTTAATGTTATGTCATAATTATATACAATTCTGGCAAATGAATTACTGTCTTTGTTAGGAAGAAATGGTCTTCACACAGTTCGTAACGAGCCAGGCGGCCCAAACTGCTGCGTATACCCTGACTGCTTGCACGGAGCGCAAGAGAAGTGACATAATTATCCTAGTTAAAAGAAATTCATGTTAGCAGGCAATATTATCTAAATATGCAGGTTTATTTATTTTAAAGAAGGGCATTGATGTTTATGGTTAGGTATACATTGGTGCAACAACAATGCTTTTTTCATGAATGCGCTTGTTAAATCATCACCCGTTTGGCGAAGTAGTCTGTGATTCGATGAGAAATTAAGACACCTCATCGATTTATATGCAATGCAGGACAAGCTAGATAAACTAGCAATATCATCAACCATGTGTAGTTAACTAGTGATGATGTTAAGATTTATTGTTTTTTATAAGATAAGTTTAATGCTAGCTAGCAACTTACCTTGGCTTCTTGCTGCACTCGTGTAACAGGCAGTCAGCCTGCCAGGCAGTCTCCTTGTGGAGTGCAATGTAATCGGCCACAATCGGTGTCCAAAAATGCCGATTACTGATTATGAAAACTTGAAATCGGCCCTAATTAATCGGTCGACCTCTATTTCATACATTCCTGATTTTCACATGTTAAGGGTCCTGGCACTGGCAGCAGCTCAAGACCAAGGGCTACAGATGGGGGCATCAGACCTTTGGAGAAGAGGGGACCCTACATCATGTCCAAAGCCTCAGCCATTCACATGAAACTACGTAAGTGCATTCCTTGCCCTAGATTGACACAATTCCTGTTTAAAGTCTTGTGATGTTTCAGTGTTGTCATAGCCTATGTTTCTATTTAAAGTGTTGTTCTTCTGCATGTGACTGAATCCTGGCTTTAGAGAAACACAGAGAAATGGCCCGCAAAGCAATGAAGAAAAATGGCCTTACCTCAGGGGGTCCAGTGATGCAACAGCCCAGGCAAGGAGGAAAGAGGTAAGAGGAGAGGAGGGAGAAGTATGTTTGTATGTGTGCATGCAAGCATAATGGAATTTGAGGTATTCGAGCTGTTACAATTGAAGTTTTTCTTGTTCCTCTTGTAGAAGTGTGAAGTTCAACAAAGGTTATGCCGCTTTGACTCAGCACGCTGAAGATACACTGGTAGCATTGGAATCAGACAGGTAAAGGACCACACACATGGCACCGAATGTTGATCTGCCAATCGTTCGGTGCGCTGCGTTTTAGGGACTACACGCTGGTGGATGTCTGACAGTGTGCAAATTATGGCTGGCACTCAGTTCAGAGGTGCTAAGTACTCTCTCCGGCAAACACTATTGGCAAGGCACTACTGACTGTAGACAATCTCTAAAGAGCCCTATGTTTATTTAGGAAGTTTTTTATTGAACCTTTATTTAATTGGGCAAGTCAGAACAAATTCTTATTTACATTGACGGCCAAACCCAGACGATGCTGGGCCAATTGTGTGCCGCCCTATGGGACTCCCAATCACGTCCGGTTGTGATACAGCCTGGAATCAAACCAGGGTCTGTAACCAGGGCGTCTAGCACTCAATTGTAAATTACCTTTTAAATGGCACATTGTCCAAATCCTCAATCGGATTGAATCCCAGCCTAAAAGTTTTCCTAATGACATCTTGTCTTAACCTTGCAGTGATGATGAGCTAGATGTTGAGCAGTATTCCTCAGGATACTCTTCAGCTGAGGTGAGTGTGTCCAGTGTATACTATTCTCAGAACATGCTTCTACATAGAAAGGCTTGTTCGTTGGGCAGCAGTGTTCTCTATCAGGAGCAGGGTTCAGTTTCCATTTCAAATAGTTGTCCCTTTATAGTCAACTACAAATGTATTCATATTTAAACAAGATTCAATGCAAGTATACACCATTATTGCCTAAATAGGCTGTGTAATAAAACATTCAAGAAATATCCAGCCTATCCTCACACCTGTTTCTTACACCTCCTGTCCGCATACCTTTTTGAATTGTTATTCCACGGCTGACTTGTTGACCTCTGTGCAGGTGCACCCAGACCTGAGCAGGCAGCTGCTGCAGGATGGATACCGACTGGATGAGATCCCTGACGACGAGGACCTGGACCTCATTCCCCCTAAAGCCATGGGTTCCTCAGCCTGCTGCTGCGCTGAGGACCCGTCGTGCTCCGTGCAGTGAGGAGGGCACTTAGTGCTGTGACCTGGCTGACCCTGCAGCTCTGTGTTTAAAGACTGGACCTCTGTTACCCTGACCTTAGCCACTGTTTAAGTCGAGCAAGGCCTCCCGTTACCCAAACCCTACCACTGTCTAAGCATGGAACCCCCCTAACACTTTAAATGGCTAGCCACTGTTTTTGCAGTGCTCTCTACACCCTAACTAACCTTAAGCATGGACTGAAGTCATCCAAAGCCTTAGCCACTGTCCAAGCAGGGCTCTCTGTCACCCCAAAGGTTGACCTCTGTGTTATTTTGGAACTAGATTAAATGCTAACCACGTTGCATCCCCTCTCAATAGACAGGTGCAGGGTGATTCATCTCTAGACATGCACTACACTCATTCACCTGATGGAGAAGGTCACTGTCTTGTTTTCCTCTTTGACATATCACTCCCAGGTCTATTTAAACATAGAACATTTATATGCAAGGTAATATGCATACAGCAAATGTCCTAGAGCGGTTTGAAGGCTAAAGCTTTTTCTGCAAGCTTGTCTTGCTCCAATTCACTTTTTTTCAAAGTAAGCCCTTTGAAAACAAACCTGAACATTCCATAACTATAGCTTCATTGATTTGGAATTTTTAATCCATCTTCCTAAAATTCCCTGTTTTTGTTGTAAATCCCTGGTATTAATCTTGGGTCTAACCTCAGACCCTTAGGTGTCTTTGACACTACATGGTTTACTTGTATATGAATTAATGCTTTAAAAGATATAGGGATACTAGCACTTACTCTTATGTCAGGCTGCCTACCAATGCTTTGTCCCCAAAAAGTTATGTAAAAGGGTTACAAAATGGCACTGTTTACTGTAATGTTACAGCAATGAGAACTCTGGTCAATCTTGTCCTGCGTGTTAGAAGTAACATTACAGCCCATGGTGTCACTGAGGTTAACCATTACCTCCTGACAATGCTGTACGCAACAACACAATAACCCACTTGATCCTCTGTCTACTACGTATAGTAGTTACTAGATACTCAGAGGGACATGCATATGATATCAGAAGGCGATCTAAACAGACAAGTCACCTACCTACCTGTTACATTTTGATCATTCTCTCTCGCTCGCATGTCACTCAGCAAATTGTACAGTTTCCCACCCTAATGTTAGTGTTTTGGTATCTTCTGGTTTTAAAAGCAAGCAGTACATTGTGAGTACACTAAACATTTTGAAGAATTCTGTCTGTGTTGTCAAGCATTAGAATGGGTGATTCTCATCACTCAAGCCCTTACATGTGTGGCTAAAGATAAGTGTGTTTGCTAGTGCAGACCTAATGTGGAAGTGTGTGTTGGTCTGGCTGCGTTTACACAAGCGACCCAATTCTGATATTTTTCACTAATTGGTCTTTGACCAATCACATCAGCTTTGAAAAAGAGCTGACTGGAGAGATCTGGCATGATTGGTCAAAAGACCAATTTAGTAGAAAGAATATCAGAATTGGGCTGCCTGTTTAAACGCAGCCATTGAGTGCTTGACCTGTGTCACTAGAAAGATAAATATTGGACTCATCACCATCCGGTGCAGTCAGTAGCCAGTACACTGCACTAGCCTGTACTATGCAACTAATGGGACAATCTGCTTCCTTATCCTAGTTAAAACAATATACCAAGTGTTACTGAGTGCTAAATGCATTAACTTGAAATATTATTATGTAAAGGGAACACTATTTTTATTTGATTATAAATATTGTTTTTGCTATATTCAATATAATTAATTAATATACACATGTCCTTTTGTAATTTTCTTCTGGTTTGCTGGAGGGGATGTTACACCATTGAAAGTTATTCTCACAGAATTCAGAGAGCTACCAATCTAATCTCTGTCAAATATTTGTTAAAATGTTCGCTACCTCGCTCCTATGCTACAAATAAATATTTGTTATGTAGAAGAGTTTGGATGTACAGCGTTGAGGAAGCAGAATATGTTTATGTTGTTCTGGTATATTACGGGGCGGCAGGTAGCCTACTGGTTAGAGCGTTGTACTAGTAACCGAAAGTTTGCAAGATCGAATCCCTGAGCTGACAAGGTAAAAATCTGTCTTTCTGCCCCGGAACAAGGCAGTGAAAATAAGAATTTGTTCTTAATTGACTTGCCTAGTTTAAAAAAAACAGGTAAATATTGGAAAGACAACTTGATAAAGCAGGTTGGTTGGATTAGATCAGGGGTGTCAAAACTGGTCTGCTGGTTTATCCTTTCGAGTAAGACCTAGACAACCAGGTAAGGGGAGTTCTTTACTACATCATTCCATAATCAAAAACACGGGAGGAGCGAAAACCCACAGCCAGTCGACGCTCTGTTAGATCGTTAACTGAAAGTAAAGAACAGACAGTGGGGCCATAGTACCTGACCAGAGCATTACCATCCACATCCATTTGGGGGCAGAATTGAGTTGTCAAAATATTATATAATGTCGAGGGAAGTAGCCAATACTTGCGTTACGTACATGCACCACTGAGTATATAGGCTATTTTATAGCTCACTGCTCATCGGACTCATTTTTATCTGGGATCATAAATTGCATTAAATAATTTAAACTTTGCATTATCATTGTTTTCCAAAAATGTAGGACTGGCTAATTATTCAACAGGCAAGTTATCCACATGTTAAATGTAATTGTACTGAGGGAAAAAGCCTGTCCGCATAACGGCACGGGATCTATTATGTACTATTTAATAGGCTCTAGTTTGTATGGACTGTGACAAGTGTTGCCATTCTCATAAGATTGCCATTCTCATGAGATTTGCATACGCATAGTAACTATTCAGCCAACGCTGCGCTGGAACTCTGGAACTTGTTGCTGTCACTGGGCGGGCCCTAATGATGTTGTACGCCTAGACGGGGGGTGTAATTCAAGTGAAGGAAAATCGAGTCAAGGGAGTTACCTCAACGGCAAGCTTTCGAGATATGAGATCGGGCCATATTTCATGTCCGTCTTTCGCTAAATTAAAAAAAGAAGTGGAGAAAGATACAATTGAGAGTTACACAGCCAACATTCCGCCTATCAGCTGGTGGACAAATGTGACCCCCCCCCCCCGTGCATGCACAAATTCTCTGTGTTTACAAGTGATTGAAACCGTGCCAGCGAAGAGGGAAAAAGATAACCAAGGAGGGATGGTGGACAATTCCGGTAGCAGCAAGGCACAAATGGTGAGTTGTTTCCCACTGTTTGGCGCTGTGCCCTGGCTAGGTCTCGGTTGTGTCATAGCATAGGAGCGAGGTAGCGAACATTTTATTTGCAGAGCAATGTAGGCTAAAAGCACGAGGCTATCAAATGTAACACTTTTTTCCTTATTAAAATCCTTATTACTGTTTGGTTTTGATAGTTTAGCGTACGTCATTGCCAATTTCCTGTTTTAATTACAGTTGTAAATCCGACTATTTATAATGTATCGTGAAAAAGCCAATAAAATAGATCAAATGCATATTTTCATGCACTGTATCTGCGCCCCTAATATATCATTTAGATACATATACTTTTTTTCTATGTGCGTAGCCTACAAACTAGTCAGATATTATACTATACGCTGTTTACTCATTCATGTACGTTTTCTGGAGCCTCGCCATATACACCCTGAAAGCTAATTTTGACATACTGCACGAATAGGAAAGAAGAGGCTGTAGGCCTATGTGTTTTGGATAAAAAATTATATTCGAACTTTAACCATATCAATCATCTCATTTTGAATGTAGTATACATCTGGGTTGGTTCTTGTTTCGGATTGAAGCTAAATTGTATATTTTTTTGATGAGAAACAACTGTTCGAGGTAACATGTTTCACAATTTTTTCTAAGTTGTTATTGTTACAGATGTTTCTGTCAAAATCGTATTCGGTTTATATTGTTCTGGCTCATTCTTAAAGTGATGCATATCTATTTCAATTGATTGTTATGCGTTAACTCGAATTCATTTTTTGAAATAAGAAGCATAAATGCAATATGCTGTAGATCTATCTACAGGACGAAACGTGGTCTTGTAACTTCTGTATTATGTGCAGCTGTGTTGAACAGTGTGTAATTTGCCTGTCGCTACACTTCTGTACAAATGTGTCCTGCATTTTACTACTGTGCTTTTAAATACAATCACGTGTAGCACCAGCTATTGCATACCATACAATATCTTCCGTGCAGTCAACTTTTTTGTTTATCGACAGTATTTTGCCTATCTTCTCCCCCTTTCTCAATACCAATTAGCCTTTCCCTCATCTATTGTGCTCATGTTGAAACTTACCCATGTTATCCTCATGAAGTGGATGGTTTGTTGTAGCCTACTGTACTAAGTCTGGCGGTGACTTAACTCAAATCCTGACAGATAGGACTTTTAAAAAAATGTTTAAATAGTCTACTTTGTGTTATGCATGTTTTTATTAGAACCGGGAAAGCCAGACATCCAGTGGTAATTTGAGTTGTTAGTTTATGGTTGACTATTGATGTCTTTCTCACTTCCTCTCCCAGCCCAGCATGTCACAGGAGAGTGGTCTGGGGGGTGTCTATCCTCAGGCAGGCACGGCAGGAGGAATGAAGCTGGAGGCTGTCATGGAGCAGTTGCAGCGCCAGCAGCAGGCCAGGCTGGAGATGGAGCGCAAGGAGAGGCGGCTCCGCGAGGCCCACATCATGTACGCCCAACAGGTAGCAGCGCAGCAGGCCATCCTAGCTGCGGCTAGGGCCTCTGGAGCTGGCTTTATGGGCAAGGCACTGGTTGGAGGTGGTTCAGGGATACCCAGAGGAGGCCCACTGTCCCGGGTCTCTAACCAGAGCAGTGTGGACTCGGAGAGGGAGGACGAGGAGGACAGAGGCCGGGATTCAGGGGATGAAGATGACGATGAGGAGATGATGGATGGAGATGAGGGGAGCGAGGAGGAAGAGGGAGGGGCTAGTGGTCTTGAGTACCTCCGCAAGCAGACACTGGCTCTTCAACAGGGTGCCTCCCACCTCCCAGCGAATCCATTTAGTAGTTACTCTACCTCGGGCCCCCAGAATGCCCCATTGCCACCCGTTAGGGTGAAGCAGGAGCCTGACGAGAGCCGCTCTCCTGCAGGGCCCCACTCTGCCTCCTCCCCCAACGGGCAGGCCGACTGGAATAGCTTTGATGATCAATTAAAACAGGTAAGGCCACCTTGGCTTACCGCCAATCTACTGTCCTTATTAATAATGTATGTCAGTTCTCCTTTCTTAGCTATATATTCCAAATCCTATCCCCTGTTGAATGTTATGTCTGCCCTTGACTTCGTACTATCTCTTCCCCAAACACAGCGAGTCAACACAAAGCTGTGTAATGAAAACACAAATGTCCCCTTAGTAAGTAAGCGTCATATAGGGGAAAGCCTTTCGCTATTTTCAAGTCTCCTGTTGTGTGTTTTGTCTGATTGTCCCGCCTGCCCCTGCTGTGAGTGGGTGGGTTAATCTTAGCTTCGACGCAGACCTCTCAGCCAGTATCTTTGTGAGACACTTACAATCACTGGGGAGGGCTGAGCTGCTCTTTGGCTTTTGTTGCCAAAAATCCTAGAAGTGTGCACTGGCAGAGGGCCAGGCACGTGTGTCGCTCGCTCTCACTCACTCTGCGCTCAGTGATTTCTCTCTTGTGCTCTCCTGGCAGACGTGCAGCACACGGGTTGGGAAGGTAGAGGTATCCTACAGCACAGTAGTGGTGCTACTCATCTGAAGGGTTTCAGCACTGTGCCAAGTATACTTTTTCATTGAAGGTAAATATTTCCTCACCGCTGTGTTACAGCGTGACAGAATGCAGAGTGGAATCCAAGCTATCCTTCATGGTTGAGTCAGCACTAGGGAAGTAGCATGTGTTGTGTAACAGCCCACCAGTGGTTGATATAAAAAGCCATGTTGCAGTGGAGTTGACAGATGTAGGAGGCAGAAAAGATCTGTTGCTGTGACTGAGCATTGCATTGCGTGTGCTGCACTCATTTTCCCAAGGATGTCATTACTGTCTATTTAAAGGGGAAATGACTTTGGGACTGTCACTCCCGTCTATTTCCAAATTTAGCTCCAGAAGGGCGATGATGGAAGGGGAAGTAAATAAATGACAGCAGAATGAGCCCTGAATTAGAGTAGGCGACAGTTATCACAGAGAATAGTCAGACAGGAGAGAGGGTGGAGTAGACTTCTAGCTACCACTACCAGATCACAGTGGAAACAACCTGAATGAAATTAAGTTTGACCACATTGTTGTGTGACTGTGAACAAAAACTGCGTCATTGGTTGGCGACATGTCGACCACCTCGAACCTGTCTCTGTTTAGGCCAGCTGTCAGACAGCCACCAGTGATCAGAGCAGGAGAGGTGTCACAGAGCCCTGGCCTGGCTATCTGTGGTGTGGTTATTTTATTAGGAGAGGGGGTTGAGCCTGGGGGGATGGGGAGACATTGTCAAATGAGAAGTAGTCTGTGCTTTTTTCTTTCTTTTTTTTCTCCTCTTTTGTCTTTCCTGTCTTTATGATGGCTCATCTCTTGTGGCAGTTTCAGGTTGCACTGTTGAAGGGGGACAGTGGAGGCAGGGTGACTTTTTTGATGGTATTGTCTTCAAGAGGCTGGAGAAAACCTCAACAAATACGATTCTCTGGAGGGAGGGTTGATAATGTTTTCAAAAGCAATGGCACACCATAACCTTAGTGTCACAATAGTTAGAAGCAGCCTATTATATACACTTATATTAAGGCGGATATAAAAACCAAATGGAACAACCTACCACTGATTTTGATATTATGCATTATTCTATTAGCCTAAAAGGGGAAAGGGGGATACCTAGTCATCAGCACACATTTTTGTTGTAGCCCTGGACAAGCACTTTGTGGTTCAACTTGTCAACTAATCATCAAGCCCTCAATGAGTTGAATCAGGTGAGTTTGTCTGGGGCTACAACAAAACTGTGTGCCGTTGGGGGTACTGGAGTTGGGAAACACTGGGGGGGTGGAGGAGAGTTTCTGTGTTTTCTGTCATTGATGCATGTGTCATGACCTCGGCCCTGCCCTAAACAGCAGAGTAAATAATTGTCAAACAAGAGGATGGACAAAGGCCTTGCATGAAGTGTTGGCCAGAGTGTTATTGTGCCTGGACAGGTGTGTGTGTGTGTGTGTAATCTCCCAGTGATTAATAGAGTAATAATCATGCCTGTGGACTGTGCCCTGGGTGTGTGTGCTCCTGGCCCCTGATGGTGTCATGCAGTAATAGCTAACTCTGCCTAGCAGTTCCATACTGGAGGGGTTGAGCTGGGCATTCTCTAATGATAATACAGGTGGCAGTGGTAGACTAGAGGTGGTTTTGGTTTCGCTGGATTATCTGCTGTTTCTTCATGTTTATGTCTTTTGATGTTCCTTCATTCTGGTGTCAAGGGAGACTTAACCAACAAAATGGAGAATAACCAGGGCTTCATTTGCATTGTAGTGATGAGGGAGTCTGGGAGAGCTAATGGTCTAGGAGGGAGGATAAGCCTCTCTCTCATCATTAAACTCCAAGCCCTGCTGGTTTGTACTGCTGGCTGCTGCTAGCTACTGGCCACGCATTAAGACATGTTTGTTGAATGCATGCTGTTGCATAATTTAACTGTCACCCCAACAACGCATCAGTCAGGAAATGGGGAGCTGGCTGCACAGCTGCAGCTGCCTGGAATGCGATCGATGGAGGTTGTGGGAGCTGCTTTTAGAGCAGGGAGTGACTGTTAGGTCTCATTTATGGCTCATGGATTATGAATGAGGACATAAACTCAGCAAAAAAAGAAACGTCCTCTCACTGTCAACTGTGTTTATTTTCAGCAAATTTAACATGAACATAAGATTCAACAACTGAGACATAAACTGAACAAGTTGCAGAGACGTGTGACTAACAGAAATTGAATAATGTGTCCCTGAACAAAGGGGAGGGGGGGGGGGGGGTCAAAATCAAAAGTAACAGTCAGTATCTGGTGTGGCCACCATCTGCATTAAGTACTGCAGTGCATCTCCTCATGGGCTGCACCAGATTTGCCAGTTCTTGCTGTGAGATGTTACCCCACTCTTCCATCAAGGCTCCTGCAAGTTCCCAGACATTTCTGGGGGGAATGGCCCTAGCCCTCACCCTCCGATCCAACAGATCCCAGGCGTGCTCAATGGGATTGAGATCCGGGCTTTTCGCTGGCCACGGCAGAACACTGACATTTCTGTCTTGCAGGATATCACGCACAGAACGAGCAGTATGGCTGGTGGCATTGTCATGTCAGGATGAGCCTGCAGGAAGGGTACCACATGAGGGAGGAGGATGTCTTCCCTGTAACACACAGCGTTGAGATTGCCTGCAATGCTCAGTCTGATGCTGTGACACACCGCCCCAGACCATTGTGGACTCTCCACCTCAAAATCGATCCCAGTCCAGAGTACAGGCCTCGGTGTAACGCTCATTCCTTCAATGATAAACGCGAATCCGACCATCACCCCTGGTGAGACAAAACCGCGACTCATCAGTGAAGAGCACTTTTTTGCCAGTCCTGTCTGGTTCAGCGGCGGTGGGTTTATGCCCATAGGCGACGTTGTTGCCGGTGATGTCTGGTGAGGACCTGCCTTACAACAGGCTTACATGCCTTCAGTCCAGCCTCTCTCAGCCGATTTCAGACAGTCTGAGCACTGATGGAGGGATTGTGCGTTCCTGGTGTTGTCGTCCTGTACCTGTCTTGCAGGTGTGATGTTCGGATGTACCGATCCTGTGCAGGTGTTGTTACATATGGTCTGCTACTGCGAGGACGATCAGCTGTCCGTCCTGTCTCACTGTCTTAGGAGTCTCACAGTACGGACATTGCAATTTATTGCCCTGGCCACATCTGCAGTCCTCATGCCTCCTTGCAGCATGCCTAAGGCACATTCACTCAGATGAGCAGGGACACTGAGCATCTTTCTTTTGATGTTTTTAGAAAGGTCAGTAGAAAGGCCAGTAGTGTCCTAAGTTTTCATAACTCTGACCTCAATTGTCTACTGTCTGTAAGCTGTTAGTGTCTTAACGACCGTTCCACAGGTGCATGTTCATTAATTGTTTATGGTTCATTGAACAAACATGGGAAACAGTGTTAAAACCCTTTACAATGAAGATCTGTGAAGTTATTTGGATTTTTACGAATTATCTTTGAAAGACAGGATCCTGAAAAAGGGACGTTTATTTTTTATTTTTTGCTGAGTTTATTTAGCAGATGTATTCCACTATACATTTTGACAATGGCATTTGGAACAAATGCAGCCTGATGCATCTGCACAGAAGACTGCCACTGGAAATGTGTGAGAAATGGTTTCTTTGCACGGTGACATGGCTTCAGTTCTCAGCGATGGAGGCTGTGGTTGGAATTATGGGGCCTTTCTCCCTCCTTGCCTAGTCTGTGGTATAGTACAGGTGTACACCGTCAGTATGACCTGGTTATAGGCTTCACAATGTTGCCTTGTTTGTCTTCACTTTCCAAAAACCTGTTGTTTTTCCAATGTTGTATACCTTGTTCAGTTTGAACTCCCCTCTCCTTTGTTTAGCAAACCAACATCCTGTTTGTGTTCTCCTATCCCTTCGGCAATGTCATTAAGGCGTTCCGGATGGACGGCTACTGCTTGGGATCTGTAGCTATTACAAGCCAGATTCTTGCCGTGTTTAGTTCAGTTAACACATTCTGCCTTTAGTTTATTTTCTTACCTGCCGCAGGCTAGAGTTCTTCTCACAAGCCTTTTTTTTTATTTATTTTTTTATTTTTTTTAAATCAACAGAATTTCCCGGCCTAGATAATTATTCATATTAATTTAAGGAACCATTGTGCAACAACTTTGTTGTACAGCTGAACGCATAAAAAAATAACATAAAGCTGTCTCATCAATTCTACACAGGTTTTCTAATGGTTGTTTTAAGACTGGTTGAATAATTATAGCTTAGTCCTGTTTTTCATTTGGGGGTTGTAGAATGTTAGTGTACAGTCTTTTGTCCACTCAGATGGACGTCTCTTATGGACCTGGCAGTACAGGAACTCACTGAATTATTTTACTGATGTTCTACTGAGACTGAAACGTTGGTTACATAAGATCCATAACTTTTTTTTGTGGACCATCCAGATTTATTTTAAATTCATAATACAGGAACTAACAGAATAAAAACCGATCAAGATCACACGTCCTATGGTCTGGGCTTTTTTGATGTGTCCTAATGCGATTCATGTGATTGATAGGCTGAGCGCTAAGGGGATTAGACATGCTGCTCAGAGCCTCCATGATTCCAGCTTTATTTTTAGATTTTTTTGGTGGACAACTACCCCGTGAGATTATAGCTGGAGCCAGCATTTATGAAAACGCAGTTTGAGACGTTTATAATTATTTCAATTTAGGATATCCTAAATTTAAGTTGCTCTTGTGTTAGGCTGATTTTTAAGATGTGGCTTTAACAGTGTGTTTGAACTAACCAGCTTCAGGCAGTCCACATTAATGAATGATGTATGTTGATGTTTTTCTTATGTATTGTAATCCGTAGTCTTTATTTTCATAACCTGGGTTTCAGTGATGTAGCATTTCTAACTCTTTAAACCGACTCGGGCGCTGTGTTTATACATTTGCTTCAGATGGTGCGTCTGTAGTGGGATTTTCTGTCTCTTTTTGTGGCTCAGTGCTTTGTGGGCCTTCGTTGTGCCTCATTAACACAGGGCCCCGGCTGGGTGGTTTGGTTGAAAGAGGCAACACGCGATTAGCACCGACTCCACCATTCTAATAGCATTCTTTCCATCAGAGAGTAGTTTGCACTCAATGTAACTGTTTAGTTTGTCATGGTATAGAAACAAATACAGAACCTGTTTTAAGGTGTCAGATATACAGAGATTTAGAATGGTGACTTGAGCCTGACTAATCTCGTGAGATGATCTAACCATAGGCTTATAGGAAGGCTCCTTTATGGGAGATCGCTTGCGCTATCCTGCCCCTAACAGTCAAGTGTGGAATATTCCACTAACCTAGAAGTAGAGAGATGGAGGGGGAGATGTTGTAGAAGGAGGAGCGGGGGTGGAGGGGTGGGGTCAGGGGGATATTGGTCTGTCTCAACATTCCACTGCCCTACCCAAAGGAAACATTCCAGGCAGAATTAAAGAGTTAACTCTTCAAACAGTGAGAATTCCCAGCGGGGCTCCTACAAGAGGTTGGGGGTGTCCGTGCTGTTCTGTTAGTCAGGGCCGTGATTGGTGATCTTTTAATTCATTTCAGTCATTGTCACAGGGGCTGTAAAAGAGAATGGGAAGGGCCGCTGGGCTGATGCAGGGAAAGACACTTTATTTATCTGAGTCTCAAAGGGCACACCGGCTGCTGGGAGAGAGCCCTCCTGGGGAGGCCGGTCTGGTCTGGGTGAACCCGCATGGCTCCTCCACTTCTCTGACTGACTGACAGACAATGGTGTGCTAAAGATGTGCACCAGCTGACCTGACCAGAGCTTGAGTTCTGCTTTATTGTCATTGATGAGTCCACTATGCCAATCCAATGGTTGGTAATTTTTGTCTGAGGCTACAGGGAAGAAAGGAGCTGTTGTAGTTTAATTCCAAGATCAGTGCGCTTGATTGCAGCTCCAGCACTATGTCCACATGAGGCCAAATGTTATTAAAGATGTGGTGTTTTCTGCCACTATATGTAATAATTTGGTCGGTGCTTACATTTGTCCTATTTTACACATGTACAAGTAGGGCTGACCATATGGCCATAAAAGTATGTGGACATGGGTTGAACATCTCTTTCCAAAATCATGGGCATTAATATGGGAAGGCATTCCACTAGATGTTGGAACATTGCTGTGGTGATTTGCTTCCATTCAGCCTTGAGCGTTAGTGAGGTCAGACACTGATGTTTGGCAATTAGGCCTGGCTCACATCCCAAATGTGTTCGATGGGGTTTGAGGTCAGGGCTCTGTGCAGGCCAGTCAAGTTCTTCCACACCGATCTCACAAACCATTTCTGTGTGGACCTCACTTTGTGTACGGGGGCATTGTCATCCTGAAACAAGAAAGGGCTGCCACAAAGTTGGAAGCACAGAATCGTCTAGAATGTCGTTGTATGCTGTCGCGTTAAGATTTCCCTTCACTGAAACTAAGGGGCAAAGCCCAAACCATTATTCCTCCTCCACCAAACGTTACAGTTGGCACTATGCATTGGGGAAGGTAGCGTTTTCCTGGCATCCGCCAAACCCAGATTTGTCCGTCAAACTGCTAGATTGTGAAGCGTGATTCATCACTCTTGAACACGTTTTCACTGCTCGGAGTCCAATGGCGGTGATCTTTACACCACTGCAGTTGATGCTTTGCATTGCACATGGTGATTGTAAGGCTTGTGTGTGGCTGCTCGGACATGGACACACATTTCATGAAGCTCCCGACTAGAGGTTGACCGATTAATCGGAAGGGCCGACTTCAAGTTTTCATAACAATCGGAAATCAGTATTTTTGGGTGCCGATTTTTGCCGATATTTAAAAAATATTTATTTTTTATTTTTGTACAACTTTATTTAACGAGGCAAGTCAGTTAAAGAACATATTCTTATTTTCAATGAAGGCCTAGGAATGGTGTGTTAACTGCCTTGTTCAGGGGCAGAACGACAGATTTTTACCTTGTCAGTTCAGGGATTCAATCTTGCAACCCTTACGGTTAACTAGTCCAACGCTCTAACCACCTGCCTCACGAGGAGCCTGCCTGTTACGCGAATGCAGTAAGAAGCCAAGGTAAGTTGCTAGCTAGCATTAAACTTATCTTATAAAAAAACAATCAATCAATCATAATCACTAGTTATAACTACACATGGTTGATGATATTACTAGTTTATCTTGCGTGTCCTGCGTAGCATATAATCAATGCGGTGCACATTCGCGTGAAAGGACTGTCGTTGCTCCGTGTACCTAACCATAAACATCAATGCCTTTCTTAAAATCAATACACAGAAGTATATATTTTTAAACCTGCATATTTAGCTAAAAGAAATGTTAGCAGGCAATATTAACCAGGTGAAATTGTCATTTCTCTTGCGTTCATTGCACGCAGAGTCAGGGTATATGCAACAGTTTGGGCTGCCTAATTTGCCAGAATTTTACGAAATTATGACATAACATTGAAGGTTGTGCAATGTAACAGCAATATTTAGACTTAGGGATAACATCCGTTATGCCATCCGCTAGATAAAATACGTAACGGTTCCGTATTTCCCTTAAAGAATAAACGTTTTGTTTTCAAAATGATAGTTTCCGGATTCGACCATATTAATGGCCTGTGTTTCTGTGTGTTATTATGTTATAATTAAGTCTATGATTTGATAGAGCAGTCTGACTGAGCGATGGTAGGCACCAGCAGGCTCGTAAGCATTCATTCAAACAGCACTTTCGTGAGTTTTGCCAGCAGCTCTTCGTTGTGCGTCAAGCATTGCGCTGTTTATGACTTCAAGCCTATCAACTCCTGAGATTAGGCTCGTGTAACCGATGTGAAATGGTTAGGTAGTTAGCGAGGTGCGCGCTAATACCGTTTCAAACGTCACTCGCTCTGAGACTTGGAGTAGTTATTCCCCTTGCTCTGTATGGGTAACGCTGCTTCGAGGGTGGCTGTTGTCATTGTGTTCCTGGTTCAAGCCCAGGGAGGAGCGAGGAGAGGGACAGAAGCTATACTGTTACACTGGCAATACTATAGTGCCTATAAGAACATCCAATAGTCAAAGGTTAATGAAATATAAATGGTAAAGAGAGAAATAGTCCTATAATTCCTATAATAACTACAACCTAAAACTTCTTACCTGGGAATATTGAAGACTCCTGTTAAAAGGAACCACCAGCTTTCATATGTTCTCATGTTCTGAGCAAGGAACTTAAACGTTAGCTTTCTTACATGGCACATATTGCACTTTTACTTTATTCTCCAACACTTTGTTTTTGCATTATTTAAACCAAATTTAACATGTTTCATTATTTACTTGAGGCTAAATTGATTTTATTGATGTATTAAGTTAAAATAAATGTTCATTCAGTATTGTTGTAATTGTCATTATTACAAATAAATAAAAAATAATCGGGCAATTAATCGGTATCGGCTTTTTTTGGTCATCCAATAATCGGTATCGGCGTTGAAAAATCATAGTCGGTCGACCTCTACTCCCGACAAACAGTTCTTGTGCTGACGTTGCTTCCAGAGGTAGTTTGGAACTCGGTAGTGACTGTTGCAACCAAGAACAGGCGATTTTTACACGCTTCAGCAATCGGCTGTCCCGTTCTGTGAGCTTGTGTGGCATACCACTTTGTGGCTGAGCCGTTGTTGCTCCTAGACATTTCCACTTCACAATAACAGCACTTACAGTTGACCGGGGCAGCTCTAGCAGGGCAGAAATTCCACCTTTCCAACAGTGTCACTCAGTGCTGATGTGCATGAGGGTTGTTCCAAAACAGACGGTCCTTTGCATCAACTGCTGCATGAGCCATTTTTTTCAGGTGCATTGCAGACTTCTCTCTGAATGGGTGGTAAACTTTGTGCTCAGCATTGCAACTGATTCGAAATTGAGATCAGATGTAGTTGATGATTTAAGCAAGCCATACTGTTATTGTCATTATCAAGAACACACATTTCAAACATCACTGACAAGGCTAGGGTGGCAGGTAGCCTAGTGGTTTGAGCGTTGGGCTAACTAATCGAAAGGTCGCTAGTCTTTTGCTGTTGTTCTGGGATTGATTTGCACTTTTCGACACCAAAGTACGTCCATCTCTAGGAGAAAGAACACTTCTCCTTCCTGAGCGGTATGACAACTGCGTGGTCCCATGGTGTTTATACTTGCGTACTATTGTTTGTACAGATGAACGTGTTACCTTCAGGCATTTGGAAATTGCTCCCAAGGATGAACCAGACTTGTGGAGGTCTCCAATGTTTTGGCTGTTTTTTTGTTGTTGATTTTCCCATGATGTCAAGCAAAGACGCACTGAGTTTGAAGGTAGTCCTTGAAATATATCCATAGGTACACCTCCAATTGACTCAGGCTAATTGACATCATTTATCAGAATATTCTAAAGCCATGACATTTTCTGGAATTTTCCAAGCTGTTTAAAGGCACATTCAATTCAGTATATGTAAACTTCTGACCCACTGGAATTGATGATACAGCGAAATATTCTGTCGTAAACAATTGTTGGTAAAATTACTTGTGTAGATGTCCTAACTGACTTGCCAAAACTATAGTTCGTTAACAAGAAATTTGTGGAGTGGTTGAAAAATGAGTTTTAATGACTAAGTGTATGTAAACCTCCTTTTTTGGGGTGATTTAATTATCTTGATTACAATACATTTTCTCTCTAAAATAAGCTTTGTTGAACAGTTAAAGATATAATACGCTGCATTTCAAACAGTCAGCAGTCTATTGAATTCACCGCTTGTGAAATTATACCTAGGCTTTCCACAACCATAAAATCCACTAATAATTTAATTATTGTTCATTTGAATTGTTATGGACACACCCTTCTGTCCGTCTCTGTTTGAACAGCATGCTAGCCTGTCCACTTTGTTCATATGTTGAAGTCAAGTGGCCTACCTTATTTCTCAGAATGAGAACTAGTTGCCATATTGCACATTTATAAAACAGCTAGTATAACAGTCTTTGGCTGAAATGCTCCTAGCAGTACGTGGTAGTGCAATGCCACACGTGACAAACTGAGCATGACATTTCCAGAGTCAATGTTCATTGAAAACAACCACAATATGAGGAGTTGAGACATGAAAAAGGGTATCATTTAGAAAGGTTTACTTCTCCTTTATTACAGTAAAATAATGTCTCAATGTGTTTCGTTGTCCATATGAGTGATTCTGTTGGACCAAACCTCAAATGCAAAGAAAGAGCGAGGTAAAACCGCTTGTCAGAGAAGAAGTGATCTCTCATATTTTTGTTAGTGGCGGGGGGAGGAGCTTGGTGCGTATGTAAATGGGAAGACAACATGCGGACATAAACGCATTAACCTCTCTAGCGTCCCACCTGGCCAAAAGCCAGTAAAAATGCAGAGCGTCAAATTAAAATAAATTACTATAAAAATCAAACTTTTGTGAAATCACACATGTAAGGTCCCAAATTAAAGCTACACTTGTTGTGAATCAGCCAACATGTCAGATTTCAAAAAGGCTTTTCGGCGAAAGCAAACGATGCTATTATCTGAGGAAAGAACCTCCGTAAACAAAGAGAGAAAAGCATATTTCAACCCTGCAGGCGCGTCACAAAACGCAGAAATAAAAATATTAATTATGCCTTACCTTTGACGAGCTTCTTCTGTTGGCACTCCAATATGTCCCATAAACATCACAAATGGTCCTTTTGTTCAATTAATTCTGTCTATATATATATATATATATATATATATATATATATATATATATATATATATCCAAAATGTAAATTTATTTGGCCCGTTCGATCCAGAAAAACACCGGTTCCAACTTGCGCAACGTGACTACAAAATATCTCAAAAGTTACTTGTAAACTTTGCCAAAACATTTCAAACTACTTTTGAAATGCAACTTTAGGTATTTTTTTAACGTAAATAATCGATAAAATTGAAGACTGGATGATCTGTGTTCAACACAGGAGGAAAACAAACTGTAGCTAGCTTTCTGGTCACGCGCCTCTATCTAACAGTACACTTGAAGTTACCCTCGTTCTGAACAGGGCTACTTCTTCATTACACAAAGGAAAAACCTCAACCAATTTCTAAAGACTGGTGACATCCAGTGGAAGCGGTAGGAACTACAAGAAAGAAAAAAATCTGAATGTCCTCGGGGTTTCGCCTGCTAAATAAGTTATGTTATACTCAGACATAATTCAAACAGTTTTAGAAACTTCAGTGTTTTCTATCCAAATCTACTAATAATATGCATATCTTATCTTCTGGGGATGAGTATCAGGCAGTTGAATTTGGGCATGCATTTAATCCGGATGTGAAAATACTGCCCCCTGTCACCAAGAAGTTTTTTAAAAACAACTAGATTATAGTTATTTGGAATATCGCGCAAAAACATACTACCATTCAAAAGTTTGGGCTCATTTAGAAATAACACAACGTGCCATTGGAACACAGGAGTGATGGTTGCTGATAATGGGCATCTGTATGCCCATGTAGATATTCCATTAAAAGCAGCTGTTTCCAGCTACAATAGTAATTTATAACATTAACAATGTCTACACTGCATTTCTGATCAATTTGATGTTATTTAATAGACACATTTTTTTGCTTTTCTTTCAAAAACAAGGACATTTCTTAGTGACCCCAAACTTTTGAACAGTAGTGTATGCATTTGTGAATTGGACTAGCGACCTTTCGATTAGTTAGCCCAACGCTCAAACCACTAGGCTACCTGCCACCCTAGCCTTGTCAGTGATGTTTGAAATGTGTGTTCTTGATAATTACAGTAAGAGTATGGCTTGCTTAAATCATCAACTACATCTGATCTCAATTTCGAATCAGTTGCAATGCTGAGCACAAAGTTTACCACCCATTCAGAGAGAAGTCTGCAATGCACCTGAAAAAAATGGCTAAAGCTCTCACATTTAAATGCAAAAGGCGCATGTCCATTAGGGCCATCACACCGTTCCCCCACCAAATCGACCCTGGTGGATTTGACTTCCTTGGCCCCTAATGGAAAGGGAGCTACTGATGGCTGGTGTAATCTGATCAGTCAGCAGCAACCGCAAGCCCCCCTCCCACTCTCCCCTCTATTGCGCCCCCTCTTTTTTTTCTCTCTCTCTTCATCCTCAGCGACCATATCCTTCCCACTTTGACATATCTCAACACCTGCTCTTTAATGAAGCCCCCTACGCACAGACAGATGAGAGGAAATGGCCGAGTGAAACAAAGGCCTCCACCATGGCCTCCACCAGCTGCAGCCAGGGAGCAGAGCCAAGCTGAGCTCCGATGTCACAGCAGAGCCTCGTCATTAAACTTAACATTTCTATCTCCATCTGGAAGTGAGTGAATTCTCACTAACATCACTGACTATTTAGTAACCATAGCCCGTCTTTTGAACAGACCGGAGTGGAGGGTGGTCCGGGTCGGGTCTGAGTTTAATCCTGGCTTGTCGACACCGGGCTGTGCTCCCTAATGAAAGCACAGTGCTTCTGCGGTGACTTGGAGGTGAGGAGTGAAAGGTGTTCCGCTATTGTTAGTGGCAGTCTTGGCCGTCTCCGAACCCTGGCGGTGCTTTGGCTCAGGTCCAGGCCAGTGGCAGGCGGGCCCTGAGGTGCTAAATGACCCGCTATGTCAGAGGCCCTGGGTAAACAACACCACAGCAGCTGACTGGAGCCTGGCACCCAGCCAGGCAGAGGAGCAGTAGGTGTGTAGGAGGGAGGCTTTCCTTTCACTGCTGCCTTTCTCTCCGCCTACCTCACCGCAGCCCACCCCCTGCACTAACAGCATGTGCAGACAACCTGCCTGCCATCCTCCTGTGTAGTGTACAGTACATTACAGACCAGCAGTGTGTGGTCAGGTTGTTAATCTGCCAAGTCTTCACAATACAGGCCCCCATGTAATCGTCAGCACCAGTCTCTTGCAGAGGGGGGAAAGAGAGAATTGGCCACTCGTTTATAGTGGTTAAATGTAATGTTTTACAGCAAAACCGATGTCTTTTTTTGCTGTGTCAGCTGATGTTTTCACACATTCGTAAATCTGAGAATTTTCACCTCGTTGACTCGTGTTTCACCCTGTTTCTGAACTAAAAGAGAGGCTACATCTCTGTATTTATATATTTCAATATTGCTCTCTCAGTGCTGTTGTGAAGCAATGAAACTTGTATTTTAGAGACATTTCACTTGCAAATCAGGCACATGGATAGATTGGACTTGCAAAGGTCTTTCTTGAGGCTTGTCTTTCTGAGCTTATTTTTCTCAACTAAAACAACCCTGCTCCCAGCTTTGAAATCATGCAAACTACTTTTGTCTGATGTCCATATCAGTCAGAATATGGTGAACAGTTCCTTGCTCTAGTGATTCAGATTACATTTAAATGTGAGATATAGAAATGTGTGGTGATAGATTAGGATATCACTTGAGTAATAAAACCTGTGATTATTTTTTGCTGATCTAGTTAATAGACCATCACATTCTCAATAGAACTATGAACCATATCAACTGGAGTCGATAATTTCAAAAGCTGTGTTGGTAAATGATTGGTATCAACATGTTAATTATTAACCTCAAGCCTTTGAATAGGAAGAGTTTGGACTGCATTGAATGGTAAAGATTATGTTCAGTATAAAATTGAGAATACTGTGGCATACCTGAAGGTATGGAAGGAGTAGGAAGATGAGAACATAAACTGAAGAAAAGAGCCTTTGCAAGTTTTGGATCCATGCAGTTTTCAGACATTTGAATGGATCTAAATGTTTTATTTGACCTTTATTTAACGAGGCAATTCAGTTAAGAACAAATTCTTATTTTCAATGATGGCCTAGGAACAGTGGGTTACCTGCCTTGTTCAGGGGCAGAACGACACATTTGTACCTTGTCAGCTCGGGGATTTGATCTTGCAACCCTTCGGTTGAGTCCAACACTCTAACCACTAGGCTAGCTGCTGTGAGGACTGGAGGCTGTTTTCTTTTCCCACTTGAATTAGCTTAGATTGGTCCACCATCTGGTCAAACAAAAGACATCCAGTCAGACCTGCCTGACTCAAGTAAATGTGATTTAATCCTCCATGAACCATTAAACTAGAATGGCTAACGTGACTCCACAGCGCAGGGAGAGCTGTGACCACACTGGTCTGGAAAGGAGGAGAATTAACACGACACAAATGGAATTAAATGGAAAAGAGTTTGAAAATTAAAAAACTTGCGGTACGCTCAGTGCACCATGGACATTTTAGAGAGATGCTTGTTTTTGTGAGAACTTAGAGAAGTACAGGAATTTCACATTAATATGAAAAGCGTATACTAAAATATGAAAGTACATACATGACATGTAGTATCTCCATCTTACCTCAATTGTTTTTATGTCCTCTGGAATTAAGACAAATGGCGAGTTCAGCGGTGGGCCTGTCAGCCTTAATTCTCGCACAGCATCCAGACTAGTTTACGTAATGCTATTTTCCAAATATTTTTTTACCACTTTATTTCTCAGGCCTCAATTAATTTAGTCACTCTAATTTTGGCCATCCTACAAGGGTAAAAACTCCAATAACTTTTGAACGAATGATGATAGAGATTCGTTTTGGACAATCCTCATAGAGGAGTATCTACAAAATGTAACTTTTTTTTTCTCACATTTTACAAAAACACATTCATTTGAAGAACAATGCAGATGCAAAGTTTGGTAACAGAATGACAGCGCAAACAGAAAAAAACGTTAATTCTGTTACCAAACTTTGCGTCTGCGCTGCTGTTCCAAGTAAATGTGTTTTTGTAAAAGTGGAATTTGTTCAAATTAAAACTTTGCAATCATTGATTATTATTTGGAATAGATTTTAAAGTGGCCAAATCTTGAGTCTCGGCATTATTCTGTTACCAATGGAATTGCCCTAATGCAGAAAGATACAAATTGTCATTCTTTTCCCACAAATTACATTTTGCAATTGTGTTTAGAAAGGTGAGTTTTTAATGTACCTTTTTTTGGGGGGGGGGAAAGAACATTCTTAAACATCACCTTTTGCACTACTTTGATTTCAATGTGTATAGTACAGTTTTAAATCACATCCGAGACATGTCATAAATATCCCTATTTCAATCAGTTATTTGTTATACAAATGTCAAGTCTTTCTGTAGGCTTTATGGCTTCAATATAGTAAATGTCAGCGGATTGTTTACTCTTATGATTTGACTGCTAAGTGAATAGTTATTTCCTTGTTTAGCAGGAACTCTATTCTTGAACCACCCAGTCAAGTATGTGAGAGGAAGGCCCGGAAAAATGACTCCTGCCACCCAAGCCAGAGACTGTTCTCTCTGCTTCCACACGGCAAACGGTACCGAAGCAACAAGTCTGACACCAACGGCTCCTGAATAGCTTGTATATCCTCAAGCCATAAGACTAATAAATAACTAACAAAATGCCTTGACCGGGCTATCTGCATTGACCCTCTACACTCTACACACTCATTCACACTGACACGCCAATGCTTCCCAACAATGTAGAGAGACGTAAAAATATATATCTAAAAAATAACACACAAGGAATAAATACAGTGTAACAATAATTGTATTGGTCACATACACATGGTTAGCAGATGTTATTGCGAGTGTAGCGAAATGCTTGTGCTTCTAGTTCCGACAGTGCAGCAATATCTAACAAGTAATCTAACAATTCCACAACTACCTAATACACACAAATCTAAGTAAAGTAATGGAATAAGAATATATACATATAAATATATGGATGAGCAATGCCCGAGCGGCATAGGCAAGATGCAATAGATGGTTTAAAATACAGTGTATACATCTGGGATGAGGAGTGAAAAATAAATAAACATCATTAATAAAGTGACTAGTGATCCATTTGTTAGTGGCCAATGATTTCAAGTCTGTATGTAGGAAGCAGCTTCTGTTAGTGATGGCTGTTTAACAGTCTGATGGCATTGAGAGAGAAGCTATTTTTCAGTCTCTCGGTCCCAGCTTTGATGCACTTGTACTGACCTTGCCTTCTGGATGGTAGTGGGGTGAACAGGCAGTGGTTCGGGTGGTCGTTGTCCTTGATGATCTTTTTGGCCTTCCAGTGATATCAGGTGCCGTAGGTGTCCTGGAGGGCAGGTAGTTTGCCCCCGGTGATGTGTTGTGCAGACCGCTACCAGCCTCTGGAAGAGCCCTGTGGTAGTGGGTGGTGCAGTTTCCGTACCAGGCGATGATGCATTCCGATAGGATGCTCTCAATTGTGCATCTGTAGAAGTTAGTGAGGATTTTCAGTGATAAGCCACATTTCTTCAGCCTCCTGAGGTTGAAGAGGTGCTATTGCACCTTCTTCACCACACTGTCTGTGTGGGTGGACCATTTCAGTTTGTATGTGATGTGTACGCTGAGAAACTTAACTTTCCACCTTCTCCACTACTGTCCCGTCGATGTGGATAGGGGGGTGCTCCCTCTGATGTTTCCGGAGGTCCACAATCATCTCCTTTGTTTTGTTGACGTTGAGTGAGAGGTGGTTTTCCTAGCATCACACGCCGAGTGCCCTCACCTCCTCCCTATAGGCGGTCTCTTCGTCGTTGGTGATCAAGCCTACTACTGTTGTGTCATCTGCAAAGTTGATGATCGAGTTGGAGGCGTGCATGGCCACTCAGTCATGGGTCAACGGCGTACAGGAGGAGGCTGAGCTTGCACCCTTGTGGGGCCCCTGTGTTGAGGGTCAGCAAAGTGTTGATGTTGTTTCCTACCTTCACCACCTGGGGAAGGCCCGTCAGGTCCAGGACCCAATTGCACAGTATGGGGTTGAGAGACCCAGGGCCTCAAGCTTAATGATGAGCTTGGAGGGTAGTATGGTGTTGAATGCTGAGCTATAGTCAATGAACAGCATTTTTACATAGGTATTCCTCTTGTCCAGATGGGATAGGGCAGTGTGATGGAGATTGTAGCGTCTGTGGACCTATTTGGGCGGTATGCAAATTAAGTGGGTCTAGGGTGACAGGTAAGGTGGAGGTGATATGATTCTTGACTCAACTCTCAAAGCACTTCATGATGACAGAAGTGAGTGCTACGCGGCGATAGTCATTTGGTTACCTTTGCCTTCTTGGGTACAGGAACAATGGTGGCCATCTTGAAGCATTTAGATAGGGATAGGGAGAGATTTGAATATTTCCGTAAACACATCAGCCAGCTGGTCTGTGCATGCTCTGAGGACGCGGCTATGGATGCCGTCTGGGCCGGCAGCCTTGCGAGGGTTAACATGTTTAAATGTCTAACTACGCAGTCCTTGGTAGCGGGCCGCATCAGTGTCACTGTATTATCCTCAAAGTGGGCAAAGAAGGTGTTTAGTTTGTCTGTAAATAAGACGTAGGTGTCCGTGTCGTGCCAGTTTTTTTTTTTTTTTTTTTTTTTTTTTTTTGTAGTCCGTGATTGTCTGTGTAGACCCTGCCACATACGGTCTCGTGTCTGAGCCGTTGAATTGCGGCTCCAAGGCTGTAATTTAACAAAATGGGGGAAAAAGTCAAGGGGTCTGAATAGTTTCCGAAGGCACTGTAGGTAGGGATAAAGTGACTAGGCAACAGAATAGATAATACACGGTTCCAGCAGTGTATGTGATGAGTCAAGAGTTAATGTAAAAAGGTTCAATGCAGATAGTCCAGGTAGCTATTTGGTTAAATATTTAGCGATCATGGGGGTAGAAGCTGTTTTAGGGTCCTGTTGGTTCCAGACTTGGTGTATCGGTAGTGCTTGCCGTGCAGTAGCAGAGTCAGCGGTCCATGACTTGGGTCTAGTGATGGACAATATATCGAATTAATTTGATTAAATAAAATGAATGTTTTAGCACTATTTTGCAAATGCCTGTATCGCAAGAATCACTTAAAAAAAAAAAAAAAAAAGCATTTGTCCCCTTGTTATCCATGTTGTCTTTTGGTCTTGTCTCCTTTGATCCTTCTGCTGTTACTGTGCACTTTTCATTTACACATACACCAAGCTCCTCCACCTGTCACTCACAACAACGAAGATGAAAGATAACCTCTTCCTCTCTGACAAGCGGTTTCCACTCTGTATTTGCATGAGGTTTGGTCCAATAGAATCACTTATTTGAATACTGAAACACATTAAGAAATGATTTTACTCTAATAGTGGAGAAGCTAACCTTTTTTAACGATACCTTTTCTTATGTCTCAACTCCTAAAATTGTGTGAAGAGCAGACTTCCAAAAAGGAAGAATCAATGAATGCTCAGTTTCAATTGTGTGCGGCATTGGGGTACCGCTAGCAGCATTTTAGCCAAAGACTGTTGTACTAGCTGTTTTGTCTGTGTTTTTATAAATGAGCATAAAAAACAATTATACAAGGAATTGGCAACTTTTCTCATTCTGAGAAATAAGGTAGGCCACTTCAGTTCAACCTCTGAACAAAGTGGACAGGCTAGCATGCTGTTCAAACAGTTAGAGATGGACTGAAGAGTATATCCATAACAATTCAACTGTTTTACCTTTTGTTAGTTAGCAAATAGATACAAGTTGGCTAAACTTGAAATATTAAAATTAACTTGGCTACTCACTAGCATGTGGGTTTGTGCTTGAGAGATTGAGACCTAGCTGTGTTTAATTTTCTGCAATGCCCGCTACCAGAATTGCTCATTATTAAGGAATGTGCTTTATGCATGTTTGTGGTTAAATTTGTTACAAAAATTGCATTTTTATAGACTGACTTGAAAGCCAGATTAGTGATTATTGCAAAAAAAGCATGTTAAACTGTTTTGAGTAAATACATAATTGTAATTGTGTAAGTCTTATATTTATTTAGCCTATGCTATGTATAATTTCACAACCCCTGAATTTGTTAGATTATTTTTGACTGTTTTAAATGCAGTGTATTTTACCTTTTAATTGTATAACAAAGCTTATTTCGAAAAAATATTTAAGAAATCAAGATCTATATTGCGAATCGCCCATAACTTTTTGAAAAAATAGATAAATTATTTTTATGTCATATTGCCCAGCCTTACTTGGGTGGCTGGAGTCTTTTTGACAATTTGTAGGGCCTTCCTCTGACACTGCCTGGTATAGAGGTCCTGGATGACAGAGAGCTCTCCTTGTCGTTGAATGCCAAGCAGTTGTCATACCAAATGGTGATGCAGCCAGTCAATATGTTCTCAATGGTGCAGCTGTATAACTTTATTGAGGATCTGAGGGCCCATGTCCATGTCACACAGTTGTGGTTGAACAGGGAGTATAGGAGGAGACTGAGCACGCACCCCTGAGGGGCCCCCGTGTTGAGGGTCAGTGTGACGGATGTGTTGTTGCCTACCCTCACCACCTGGGGGTGGCCCGATCCAGTTGCAGAAGGTGTTCAGTACCAGGGTCCTCAGCTTATTGATGAACTTGGAGGGCGCCATAGTGTTGAATGCTGAGCTGTAGTCATTGAACAGCATTCCCACATAGGTGTTCCTCTTGTCCAGGTGGGAGAGGCCAATGTGGAGTTCAATAGAGATTGCGTCATATGTGGATGTGTTGGGGCGGTATGCAAATTAGAGTGGGTAGGGTGTACATAACACGCACACACATTCATACTGACTCAACACACACACACACACACACACACACACACACACACACACACACACACACACTGGCATACAATCACCACATACGCTGCTGCTACTCTGTTTATCATATATCCTGATGCCTCTTCACCTTAACCCTATACATATCTACCTCTATCACTCCAGTATCCCTGCACATTGTAAATATGGTATTGGAACTAACCATGGATCTGACTCTGTATATAGCTTACTTACTTTCTCGTGAGCTTCTTATATTTGTGTGTTTTTGTTCTACTTTTTCATACTTATTTTTTTAATAGTACTATTGATTGCTGCTTTGTTGGGAAAGAGCAAGCAAGAAAGTTATTTCACTGTGTATGTGACAATAAACATAACATGGTATGTGACAACAAAGGGCATGTACACATTAAATGCTTCATATTGGACCTAAATAAATCCTTGGAGGTATGTTTTTACATGCCACATACTGACCTCTTACTCGGTGTTGTAACTCATTTTAAACCACAGGGTATTGGAAATATGACATTTCACTTGACATATGGACGGCTGTTTATTAAAGTAAATTAAAGTACATTTTTGTGAGACTTTAGCTTGATATAACACACTTCCCTTTGCATACTGTATTAGCCCGCCACATGAAGTGACTTTGTGAGAATGTACAATAGAACAATAGCAGCCAGAATAGTAGCTTGACTCCCCTCTGTTGCCTCCCTGGGGCCTGGAGATGTGCTCCAGATGCGCGACGGCCAGGCTGAAGCCGAGGCCAGGGTGGACGATCCAGGAGCCACGGGGCCGCAACTCCTCTCATCTCAACAGCGGCAGCGGGCCCACAGTGGAACACCAGCCTGGTCCTCTAGGGAGCCGACCAGCTTGTCAGAGGTGGAACACCCCCACACACTTAACACTAGCTGAGACAAAACCGATACCCGCAGCCACTGAAAAGGGAAATCAGTCCCTATCGATTTAGCCTTTGCCCCGTTCTGCTCTGTTCTGCAAAAGGGCTGTGTTTGAATTGGGAATATGACTAACGCCATCTGATACTTCAGGATGGGGAAAATTCTTCCTGCTAGCTGCTATGTGACGTTAGGAGTTAAGAAGGAAAGCCTCTGCTCTGAATGAAGCACTCTGTTTTTTTTTATATCCCCACCAGACAAAGAAGTCATTTCACAGCAGGATTTGTGGCCCTGGCCCCATTTCATATGTGATGTGGCTTAATAGCAGAAAGGCCTTTGTTTATTTCTGAATGTATTGAATTCCTTTGGCTCTGCAGTATAATGAGAATGGCTATAAAAGCTGACCGTGCTATGTGATGTCTACAGCTACCATTAGCACTGGGTTGAGGTGGATGAATGTGAGATATGCAACGTATTTTTAGCCCAAACTTTTAACCCAACAAAAAAGGCTAATGGCTCTTTTGACGTGCATAGAGCAGTGTTCGCTCTGAGCAGTCTTGACTTTAATGGCTTCAAATAAATGTAGTTTTATTGTACGTATAATGTACTTCAATTTTAGTCTTAAAATCTCCCACTTGTTTGTTCACTGGAACTACTTTAGCACTATCGTCTCTTCTCGCTCCCCCACCTCTGAGAGCACTTCAAATAAAATGGTCACTACACTTCAGAGAACAAAGCTAATAGCTCCAAATCCAATTATATTAAAGGGGGAACTGGGTCTCATGCAAATCTGCACATTCAGTAGTTAGATTGGAAAAGTCAACCCATTACAGTTCGGTTCTCAGATGTTCACTCCTAAAGCGCCAGTGGTATGGTGCATGTTGAGCCACAGATGTGTTTTGATAAGTTTACTCTGGCTCTGAAAGGGGTCTTTGAACCAATGAGTGTGAACTTCTGGCCACGCCAGCCTGTAAACGTTGCATTTGCGTGAGGCGGGGAAAGGGGGCAGCGGGTGAGAGAGAGTGGGGGAGGGGATCTCTCTGCCTGAGGAATGTGGTGTCTAGGTGAAAGGGCTGGAGCTGAACAAATGCAGCCAGTTTATTTGACGAACCAGACTTACTGGTCGCCAGCAGTAGAAATGTTTACCCAGAATGTTGATACGCCCTGGCTTTCTCTAAGACCCTGTCTTTGTCCTCTGAGTTTCAAACCCTTACTTATGGTGACTTGGAGGGTCTGAAGAAGCCAAGTTGGACAAGGTTAAAAAGTTAGTTGGTCAGTCAGTGTCTGGTTTGTCCTCTCTGTCGTTCTCTTTGCTCTGTAATTGGAGTGATTTAATGGAGGGTGGTGGTCTGTCCTGAGGCCTACCTGCCTTTCACATGCCTCTTCTCTTTAGAGGTGCAAGACAAATCGCAGGATGGGCAGGTAGCGACATGCTCCCCCCTCTGGACGTTTGGCCCCTTGTCCCTGGCTCCCCACCGTTCTGTCTGCTGCTCCCCAAAGAAATACATCTCCCTCCAACATGACTGGACATCCAGAGGCAGGCAGGCTCTGATCTGATTCAGAACCCTGCTGCGTTTCATATAATGATGTATGAGCTTTTGAATGCATTGTGGTAGTTCCAAATGTGAACAGAGAGAATCTGGTCGTGTGTGTGTGTGTGTGTGTGTGTGTGTGTGTGGAGGAATTTCACCATATGTTCCAGCGTTGGCAGTGAGATTTACTCCCTGTGAGCATGGAATTGTGATTAGTGAGAGCCTTTGTGCTAGCATAGCATATGGCCAGCTTACCATGAGATACTTTACAGCCCTATCCACTCAGCACCCCCTCCCCCACCACAGCAAGAGGCACTATAAATCATTATATGAGTCCCGCAGAGGGATAAAGCCCAATTATTTGATTTGGATTAAAGATGGCAGCCCCCTGCAATGCCTGTTTTTTTTTTAAGCGTGCTGAGAGGGCAGTATCAATGTCCGACATAGGGAAGGGGATTGGCAGCTTTAGGAGACACCAAGGAGAGTGACAACGCAGTATGAGTTCAGTAACAAAGGAGGTGCTTGCTGTACATTTAATCTGCTTTAATCCATCACTTCCCAACCAGTAATTGAGTAATGTACAAAGCAAATAATTTAAGTTTTCTTATAATTTTTTTTCATTATGGTACAATGAAGTTACATTATAGAAAGACTGGGAAACATTCTGACTAGCTGTAATTTAATTTTGGTCATTTAATTGTGTAGGCATTTGCTGTTTTAATGTGAGACAAAACATAAGGAAAATTTAACCACTGCATGTTTATTTTAGCACATGGTTTTTGGACCTGAGAGAAAGAAACAAACATAATTATGGTGTATAGAGTTAACTGTATGGAAATGCTCATTTGCATGTTTCTTGTCATTTATCTCCAGCGTCTGGCTGGATTCCAGAACTATCTCAGAAGCATTGTGGTATGCTTAGCCCAGAGACAACCCTGAATATGATTAAATTACCACCCCTCCCCATGTCTGTTTTAGAGATTTCCCTCAATCTTCCAGTTTGACAGCTAGTCATTTTAGAGGAAAAGATTAGTAAGGGGAATGTGATCTAGAGACGGCTGTGAGATGGTAACTGCTCTGCTCCCCCAATATTGTGAGGTCCCATTACTGTGTGTGGATTTACAGTGGAATGTGTGTATTTTAGCAAAGTCTGCCTGTCATTGGGGCGGCAGGGTAGCCTAGTGGTTAGAGCGTTGAACTAGTAACCGAAAGGTTGCAAGTTCAAATCCCCGAGCTGACAAGGACATCTGTCGTTCTGCCCCTGAACAGGCAGTTAACTGTTCCTAGGCCATCATTGAAAATAAGAATTTGTTCTTAACTAATTTGCTTAGTTAAATAAAGGTAAAATAAATCAAAATGGTTGACTAGGTCAAGCTGGTAGTACAATGGCATTTCTCTACCATAGTGATATTGTTTGTGTTTTTTGCAAAGGACTGTTGTGGCTCTTTGTTCCGGCTAGCTTGTGGGTTTTGGGTTTTATTATTAATTCAGCCAGATAGGGGATAGGAGTGTTTCCAATGGAAATTCCCAAGCCCCAGTCCCAAACTTGAAGCTCTTGCTCAAGGGGATTGGGTGAAGCCACACCAGAGTCTTAGCGATGATGATGAAATTTTCCCCGATCTCAGTTACCCTGATCATAGCACAAGTATGAGGAAGATGAGTATTGGCCCGTGTGGTGAGATTGTGTCCGGAGGGGGTTGGGGAGTTCACCATGTTTGCACATCCAGAGCTATTGATCGGGCCTCTGTTCGATCGCTGGCCAGGCCCCGGTGGAGAGAGCCAGGGCCTGTAGCATGAAGCTGTAGGAGGGGCTGTGGCAGCTAGGTGGAGTGGAGGGGTTAGGGGGCTGCAGCAGCTCCGGCCTGCCTCCGGTTAAATACGACTGATATGTCAGGGACACGCGTGCCTTCGTTGATTAACCCTAGCCTAGCTCCATACGAGCATAATGCAACTCTGGAAACCAGAACTGCAAGCCAGCCAGCCAGACACACGTTTAAACCAGCCAATGAGAAAATGATCTTCCCTGCTCTCCACCCTGTCCCACAAGCATGTTCAGTGTTTATCTGCCAAGTTATCTACAACATGACAATGGCCTAGTTCAATAGGATGTTCTCTTGCAGTATGTGCTGCAGGTTGACCTGCTTTAGTGTGCTTGTGTAGTTTTGCGGTAGAGTGGATTTGCCCAGAGCCAAGGTTTATCTTTTTCATGTATTTCCCATTGTAAGCACCACACTTCAGAGCCACACAACGGCACGTTTCGAACTAGCTCTTTCCATCAGGCCCCTCTGGAGAAATGAAGGAAAATCACAAAATGCTTTAATTACAAACAAGCCTCTTCATCTAATATCAGCTGCTTATCAAATTGGAGAAGTGCTGTCAACATCCTGAGCAATCAATTCTGTCCCCTCTCCCCTTTAAAGCTGCCTAGCGCCTGCCATTAACCCCTCCTGTTCCAGCTCGCCTGGCTTCCTCCACCAAAATGGAGGCGTGACTCCAAACATTTGTTTTTAATGGCTGTTTTGTGTTGTTCCTCGGGTATGTGTAGACATTCAAGTTGGAGGAGGGGTTGTACATGTGTGTGAGAGAGATGTTGATAGAAGCATATGTAAAGAATGTAAACACATTACACACTGCAATACACAAGACTTATCCCGGAGATGTATTATCCAGCTACAGTCAAGTGCAAATATTATGTTGATGTTTACTTCTCAAAATAAAACCTACTGCTTTTGTTTTGCCAGAAATGGGCCTTTTTCCAAATGATTTGCATTTCTGGCATGGTTCCTCCATCTCAATATTTAGTGTGGCTCTTTGAGCTGCTCATCAAGTGTCCTTTGTATATATAAAGGACACTTGATGAGCAGCTCAAAGAGCCACACTTATATTGAGATTACATATACAGTGGGGAGAACAAGTATTTGATACACTGCCGATTTTGCAGGTTTTCGTACTTACAAAGCAGGTAGAGGTCTGTAATTTTTATCATAGGTACACTTCAACTGTGAGAGACAGAATCTAAAACAAAAATCCAGAAAATCACATTGTATGATTTTTAAGTAATTAATTAGCATTTTATTGCATGACATAAGTATTTGATCACCTACCAACCAGTAAGAATTCTGTCTCTCACAGACCTGTTTAGTTTTTCTTTAAGAAGCCCTCCTGTTCTCCATTCATTACCTGTATTAACTGCACCTGTTTGAACTCGTTACCTGTATAAAAGTCATGGATTAAAATCCTGCCGCGCACGCAAGGCCCCCCTGCTCAAACCAGAGCATGTCCAGGCCCGTCTGAAGTTTGCCAATGACCATCTGGATGATCCGGTGGAGGAATGGGAGAAGGTCATCTGGTCTGATGAGACAAAAATAAATATTTTTGGTCTAAACTCCACTCGCCGTGTTTTGAGGAAGAAGAAGGATGAGTACAACCCCAAGAACACCATCCCAACCGTAAAGCATGGAGTTGGAAACATCATTCTTTGGGGATGCTTTTCTGCAAAGGGGACAGGACAACTGCACCGTAAATGAGGGGAGGATGGATGGGGCCATGTATCGCGAGATCTTGGCCAACCTCCTTCCCTCAGTAAGAGCATTGAAGATGGGTTGTGGCTGGGTCTTCCAGCATGACAACGACCCGAAACACACAGCCAGGGCAACTAAGGAGTGGCTCCGTAAGAAGCATCTCAAGGTCCTGGAGTGGCCTAGCCAGTCTCCAGACCTGAACCCAATAGAAAATCTTTTGGAGGGAGCTGAAAATCCATATTGCCCAGCAACAGCCCCGAAACCTGAAGGATCTGGAGAAGGTCTGTATGGAGGAGTGGGCCGAAATCCCTTCTGCAGTGTGTGCAAACCTGGTCAAGAACTACAGGAAACGTATGATCTCTGTAATTGCAAACACCGGTTTCTGTACCAAATATTAAGTTCTGCTTTTCTGATGTATCAAATACTTATGTCATGCAATAAAATGCAAATTAATAAGTTAAAAATCATAATGTGATTTTCTGGATTTTTGTTGTAGATTCCGTCTCTTACAGTTGGAAGTGTACCTATGATAGAAATTACAGACCTCTACATGCTTTGTAAGTAGGAAAACCTGCAAAATCGTCAGTGTATCAAATACTTGTTCTCCCCACTGTATATGTAATCGTGCCTGGGCATAGTGCTATATTGTCATCAGTCCAGTTCTCTCCTCTCTGAGATGTAGTTCTAGCTGTGGCAGACACTGCTTGTTTGTCCCTCCCACCGCCTGGTCAGTAAACCTGCGAACAGCATTACGCTGAAAGACTGGAGAGGGAAAGAGAAAAAAGTTGACAGCCTCGGCAACACACACTCATGTCATATACATGCGTGGGCGCCCCCCCCCCCCCCCCCCCCCCCCCCAATAGCGTCATTGCTATTAGTTTCAAGACATGCATACTATGAAACGCCTTTTGGGTATTTCCTTGTCAAAAAAGATACAGTAGCACTGTCCAAGCTGTACAAAAAAGTCTGCAAACACCGGCCACAAACGATGTGTTTACAATGCCGTGTTGGTAATAAAGCATAATTTGTTTGACCCCAACTTCATGGGGTAGCTAGCTTTAGCTTGGTACCTAGCTAGCACCAATACAACCAGCCTGAAAACAATGACCAGTAGAAACTGCAGTCATTTAAAAAATATTCTTAGCAATGATTTAGGAATCCTTGTGAGTAAGTATTAGCTAGGTTGCCACTTGTTGTTCGCCGATTGAAATTGAACTTCAGTTCATGAAAATAGCAAACCTGCAGTTTGCCTTCAAAATAAAAGAATATAATTGACAGTGATGCAAATGTAATACTAATATTAGAATTATGCCATACTTTTATTTTGAAGGCTAACCGCAAATTCCACTCTTGTGGCTAATCCTTGTGGCTAGCTTCGCATAGATGGATCCGACCATCATTAATCAAATAAGAACTGTTTTATAAATTAGAGTTATTTTAGATGATGACACCTAGATTGTCGTTTTGCTATGTTTTTGGGGAAGAACATTATTTGCATCCATGAGCTAGTTAGCTTTTTTTATGACCTGCACTGTAGGTGCGCGAAACAACTTTACCAGCATCATAGCATACGTATCGATGAATCGTTGTGACATGAAATATGAATGATAGTGTAATCCATGTGTAATAACTACTTAAAAAATGTATGAACGCATTAAATTATTATGTGACATGCAATCATATTTAGGTCCTGATTGGTCACAAGCTTATTTGACATGTGTATCTTTTTGACCTGCAAAGATCCAAACAGCGTCCCATAGAAATCCTGGTTGAGAATGAAATGACTGAACAAATGAACAACGAAACAGCACAGCAAGTAAGTGAAAGAAATTGTTATACTGGTAATGGGGACAATGCAAACAAAATAACATTTTGGTGTGTGCGTGTAACCTTTTTATTTAACTAGGCAAGGCAGTTAAGAACAAATTCTTATTTACGATGACGGTCCGGACAACGCTGGGCCAATTGTGTACCTCCCTATGGGACTCCCAATCACGGACTCCCAAGGATCGGAGCATAATCACAATCGCCTTCACTTCACTTGCTAGCAATAAACAATATACAGACAGAATATAGGCCGAGGAATTTACAAGCCTGTATACCCAGTAGCTGTCCATTTAGGAGGGTAAGTCCAGGGAAGGGGAAATCCTCTGGCCCCTGGAGCAGACAGTCGGTTAAAAGGTAGGCAGTAGCCGAAACAGACGTGGGTCAGTGGACAGGTAGTCTGACCCAGACGCTGGAAGTCTGTCATTTAGCTGTGACATTCTATCACACAGACCTTTGTTGCCTGTGATGTCACACACACCTTGTCCCTTGGGGAGATGTGTGCATGTGTGTACTCTAACAAATGGCAGCCAATAACCCAACAGTCACTGCTCACTGTCAATAGTTATCATATTATATATTCACCCTATGGAGGGAGGGGGCTACCAGTATGGAATGCCGTGTGTATCTTTGACACGCAAAGACCCAAGTCAAATAACACTATTTGACGTGTCAAATAAGCTTGTTGACCAATCAGCATCTGAATATGACTGCATGTTACAATTTAAGACGTTCATACATTTTTGATGTACTGTAATCCATGTGTAATAACTATCACCCGTATTTCATGTCACAACGATTCACCGATACGTATGCTATGATGCTGGTAAAGTTTTTTTTGTCTCGTGCCCATCCCGCTCCCATACGAGCAAAGACACACTTCCCCAAACTCTGGACAGTGCTGGTTGTAAAAAAAAGCTACCTAGCTGATGGATGAAACCAATGTTCTTCCCCCAAAACATAGCAAAATGACATCTTAGCTAGCTAAGTGTCATCTAAAATGACCCTAATTTATAAGACAGTTCTTATTTGATTAATGGTGGTCGGATCCACCTATGTGAAGCTAGCCACAATAAGGATTAGCCACAATAGTGGAATTTGCGGTTTGCCTCAATCTCAATTAAAGTCATGCAAATAATACAAATAGTGGAAACATGCCTTAATGGAATAGATCATGCTAAATGAGGTTGGAATGTTGTTTTATATAAAATCCACAAAGACAATAATTTGTTAATTTTTACAAAAAGCAGTTGAAATCACACTGGATGTATAGAATGGCATTGGGGGCATACGTATTTCACTGTACAGCCTTACCTATGGATTGTGGATCGATGACATGGGGTATCAGTCTACTCAGTGACACCCAGAGAACATTAGCATCGTAGCTCTTATTGCGGGACTCTGAAACCACTGAATTGGGCCACATTTACTGTACCAGTCAACCTACTATGTATATTGAACACTTTTCTGGAGGAAAAACAATACAAGGTGGATGTTTTGGAGCCTGAACTCTTGAAGACTTTTGGGGGAAAAGCACTTGGGTACTGAGGAGGCCGATACCCCATTTCATTGATCCCCAATCGTTAGATAAGGCTGTATAGTACAATATGAATGTCAATAGGCTGAATGGGGAGGTGATTTCCCACAGTCAAGTCCTGCAATAAGAGCTACGAAGCTAATATTTGCGTACTCTTCACAGTTGTGTTCTCTGGGTTTCACCGAGTAGACTGATACCCCATTTCATTGCTCCACATTCCAACATTCCAACCATGTTTAACATTATCTAGTCTAAATATGGCATGATTCCACCAATTGTAACCTTCTGCATCACTTTCAAATAGGGACTTTTATATTGAAACCAAACCGCAAATTCCACTATAGTTGCTAATCCTTATTGTGGCTAGCTGCACAGCAGGTAACCTGGTCCGTTCAAGCCATAGTAGCCAGGTAAAGCTAGCTGCCTGCTTATAGCGTTAGTTTTGGGCAACATGGTTAAGTAACAGGCTAGCTAGTTATTTCAATAGAACCACAAGTGGCTAGCTAATACTCACATGGATTCCTAAATCATTGCTAAGAATATTGAAAATTACTTCAGTTTCTTCTGTTTATTGTTTTCAGGCTGGTTGCATTGGTGCTAGCTAGGTACCCCAGAAGTTGCTGATAACATCTGTATCAAAGATATTTGCAAACATTTTTGATCCTGGTTGTTTGATCCTGATCTAATTTCAAATGCTCACACAGACGCTTTCTCATTCGGTCGAACAAATAATGCCTTATTACCAACGCAGTATTGTACAGCTTTGACAGTGATCGTAATGGTGGTGCTTGGCTTGCACGTGCAAATTCAGCGCGCACAACATTTTATCATAAGAATTGTGTTATTTGACATATCAAATTATGAGCTTATTTGACACGTCAAATAGCGTTATTTGACGTGTATCTTTTTTGACATACAAAGTCCCAAACATCGATCCATATTCCAGTAGTTATGCTCTTCAGTCATGAGTCACTCACTTACAGATTTGGTTCTCTCAAATGTCATTTTTTCCCCCTCTGGGGTTGAGACCTCTCGCTGTTTGGATTTGAAAATCCAACCGTTGTAAAGGGGGGGCTGTGCGTCTGGTTGTTTGAGTGAGAAAGACAGACGGAGAGACAACCAGTAAAAGCACAGCCACCTTCATTATCGAAGCATTGTGCCGATAACATCAAAGAGCCATTCCAGACTCTGAAGTCAGAAGGACTTTGAGAGTTAGGTGTTAGCCAGACTAGTGAAATGATTGAGTGTGACAGATCTAGGTTTATGGCTTTTTACATGGAAAAGAGAACAACAATGTTGTTTATGACATACAGATCACAACATTTTGAATGAAAAAGTAAATAAGCATATGGGATTCTGCATGGTCATCTGAATTATCTGCTATTATAATAATTTCTAATTGTCTAATTTGAACAAAAGCAACCAAATAGTGTGCTGGGGGATTAATAAAGATTTCTAAATGTACTATTTTGCATGTGTACTTTCTTGATGGTCCTGTTGTAATCTTTGTTACTTGAAGCACACACACACATTGCACCAAATGTGGATCTAGTGTTTGTCTGCCGATTGTTAAGCACGCTGTGTTTTATGGACCACCCGTTGGTGGATGGTCTGACTGCTCACATTTTCACAGATTCTACTTGTTAAATTGGTGGGCAAATTACAGCCGTCGCTCTGTTCAGATTTGCAAAGTACTCTCAACCAGCCAATGCTATTGGTGTGTCTGAGCCCTTAGATAGTGGAAATTTACCCCTAAAGTGTTTGATTTTTATTGTAAAAAAAGCTATTTGTTTGACCAGTTACTTAGAAACACTTAGTTCAATCATAACTGGATTGAAATCTGTGTTTTTAAGCTGATATAAATATCTATTTAGACTGCATGACCATTGGCAACCATTAAAATATAGATGTACACAAGCCCAGTGAGTGAGCGGGTGAAAATAACTTGTTCTCTGTGGCCTTGGCAACCTATGGCCTCCTGCCTCTTGTTTTCAGGAGTTTTCTTTTGTACTGACCAATGGGCTTGGGGCTATTAACAGCCCCTCTCTTCTCTCTCCTGTCCGGATCTTGTTTTGATTCCTGATACTTTTATTGGGTTTGTCTTAAAGGAAAAATTCCTGTTCTGCACATACTGTTTTACCTTCTACCCCTATGTTCCTTTATCTTCCATCCCGTGGGGCCACTGAGTGACCCCCCTGCCCCCCTGACCAAGCCGCCTCTGGTGAGGGCTACTGACCTGTCTGTCTGTCTGTCATTCTTGCTACACCCCATGAACCTGGCTGCCTGCTGCAGCTGCGTTTGGGTTGAGGGATGGAGGGGCTCAAGATATCCAGCTAGGTTGGAAGGCCTGGTGGGGGCAGGTCTGGGTCCGGGCCCAGATGTAGATGGTTTAGGTGAAATGGAGATGTTGGCTAATGGGGGAAGGGAAGGGCACAGGAGCTTCTGAGGAACACAACTCCTTACGCTTCTCTCATAGGTTCCAAATAAATGCTTTATGAGTGTTGTAGGGCTGTCGCGGTGACTGTATTACCGCCACACTGGCAGTCATGAGTCATGACCGCAGTCAAATTCCATGTGACCGTTGAGTCACTGTAATTTCTTATGTACTCTGGACATGCATTGGTAGTACCTAACTTGCTAACGACCATCAGGTTGCTAATGGCCTGGTACTCGGGGCTCTATTGTCCCTCTAGCCACTGACATCAATGTAAATGCAATCCAAAATCACATCACTGCATATTACCCATGGAAGAAAAACATACAACAAAAAAAAAGATTTAAGATGTCTTTGGTACAAAATTGGTCTATCCTATGCTCCAAAAGTAAACACATTTTAGTAATCGCCTTTTGGGGGTGGACTGTGTTATTATGCATAGCCTACTGGATGGACTGGTTACCTTATTTTTATTTATTTCACCTTTATTTAACCAGGTAGGCTAGTTGAGAACAAGTTCTCATTTACAACTGCGACCTGGCCAAGATAAAGCATAGCAGTGTAAACAGACAACAACACAGTTACACATGGAGTAAACAATAAACAAGTCAATAACACAGAAGAAAAAAATAGTCTATATACATTGTGTGCAAAAGGCATGAGGAGGTAGGCGAATAATTACAATTTTGCAGATAAACACTGGAGTGATAAATGATCAGATGGTCATGTGCAGGTAGAGATACTGGTGTGCAAAAGAGCAGAAAAGTAAATAAAAACAGTATGGGGATGAGGTAGGTAAATTGGGTGGGCTATTTACCGATGGACTATGTACAGCTGCAGCGATCGGTTAGCTGCTCAGATAGCAGATGTTTAAAGTTGGTGAGGGAGATAAGTCTCCAACTTCAGCGATTTTTACAATTCGTTCCAGTCACAGGCAGCAGAGAACTGGAAGGAAAGGCGGCCAAATGAGGTGTTGGCTTTAGGGAGGATTAGTGAGATACACCCGCTGGAGCGTGTGCTACGGGTGTGTGTTGCCATCGTGACCAGTGAACTGAGATAATGCGGAGCTTTACCTAGCATGGACTTGTAGATGACCTGGAGCCAGTGGGTCTGGCGACGAATATGTAGCGAGGGCCAGCCGACAAGAGCATACAGGTCGCAGTGGTGGGTGGTATAAGGTGCTTTAGTAACAAAACGGATGGCACTGTGATAAACTGCATCCAGTTTGCTGAGTAGAGTATTGGAAGCTATTTTGTAGATGACATCGCCGAAGTCGAGGATCGGTAGGACAGTCAGTTTTACTAGGGTAAGTTTGGCGGCGTGAGTGAAGCCGACTCTAGATTTGATTTTAGATTGGAGATGTTTGATATGAGTCTGGAAGGAGAGTTTACAGTCTAGCCAGACACCTAGGTACTTATAGATGTCCACATATTCTAGGTCGGAACCATCCAGGGTGGTGATGCTAGTCGGGCGTGCGGGTGCAGGCAGCGAACGGTTGAAAAGCATGCATTTGGTTTTACTAGCGTTTAAGAGCAGTTGGAGGCCACGGAAGGAGTGTTGTATGGCATTGAAGCTCGTTTGGAGGTTAGATAGCACAGTGTCCAAGGAAGGGCCAGAAGTATACAGAATGGTGTCGTCTGCGTAGAGGTGGATCAGGGAATCACCCGCAGCAAGAGCAACGTCATTGATATATACAGAGAAAAGAGTCGGACCGAGAATTGAACCCTGTGGCACCCCCATAGAGACTGCCAGAGGACCGGACAACATGCCCTCCGATTTGATATGCTGAACTCTGTCTGCAAAGTAGTTGGTGAACCAGGCAAGGCAGTCATTAGAAAAACGAGGCTTCTGAGTCTGCCGAGGGTGGAGTAGCCAGGAGGAAGGCATGGCCAGCCGTTGAGAAATGCTTGTTGATTATCATGGATTTATCGGTGGTGACCGTGTTACCTAGCCTCAGTGCAGTGGGCAGCTGGGAGGAGGTGCTCTTGTTCTCCATGAACTTTACAGTGTCCCAGAACTTTTTGGAGTTAGAGCTACAGGATGCAAATTTCTGCTTGAAAAAGTTGGCCTTTGCTTCCCTGACTGACTGCGTGTATTGGTTCCTGACTTCCCTGAACAGTTGCATATCGCGGGGACTATTCGATGCTATTGCAGTCCGCCACAGGATGTTTTTGTGCTGGTCGAGGGCAGTCAGGTCTGGAGTGAACCAAGCATTATGAAATGCTCCAAACTTTCTATCCATGAGTCAGGGAGAGAACGTATAGGCCTAGGTGACGCTATTGGTTCACTGATTTGTGCAGGACGGCTTACAGAGTTTGCCTACAATTATAGTGAATTTGTGTTTTTATTTTAAATAGCCTAGTAATAGGGCATTTTTAAAATATTTTCATAAAAAATATGCTGACACATTACCTTTTTAGTTTCAAAATATCTCACCACCATGCGTTTCCATCCTCTCTCTTCTTCATTCCTTTCTCAATCGTGCAGAGATGGGAGCTGACAACAGTTTATTTAAATATGTTTCGTTGTAAAAACAACATGTTACTTACTATTGATGTGCCCGAACCGATTCCACTTGGTTTCCTAAATGAGGCACTGGGTAGCTGCAGGAACATGGTTGGGAGAGCCCATGGCATAAAGAGTTTGGGTGGAATATCACCTGTCGTATGAAATAAGTATTCTTATAATCCCAGACATTTCTATATGCAATCCTGTGTGAAAGCAGAGTTTTGATGGTTTCCACTAAAAGGTGGAGGATCCCAGCTGCTACTATATTTATTTCTCAGCTGCTTGGCCATAAAACTGAAGTAGCCTACCCGGGAATGATGCAAACCGCGGGAAAGCAGCCTCCATTCACAATCCGAGTGCATCTGGACGACCTGCTATTTGCCCCTGTACCTACCCATTTGATAATGGGCCATTCTAAGTAAAAACACATTTTACATATTAGTGAAGAAGAGATTAAATTGTGAATATTCGGATGGGTTAAAATATGATTACTTGATGAGAGAACAGGGTGTGCAGCCTGAGGCAAATAACAGATGCAATATTATTTTGCAACTTTTTCAAATAGCCTATAGTTGCATCACTCAGCCCATTATAAACTCAGCAAAAAAAGAAACGTACTCTCACTGTCAACAGCGTTTATTTTCAGCAACTTAACATGTGTAGATATTAGTATGAAAGTAACAAGATTAAACAACTGAGACAAACTGAACAAGTACCACAGACATGTGTAGCCATCAGATGCATTAAGTACTGCAGTGCATCACCTCCTCATGGACTGCACCAGATTTGCCAGTTCTTGCTGTGAAATGTTATCCCACTCTTCCAGCAAGGCACCTGCGAGTTCCCGGCCATTTCCGCGGGGAATGGCGCATAGCCAGATAACATACAGTAGGCCGACTCATATTCGGTTCTTCTGAAATACATTTTCTTCATATGTTTCTTTACACCTGCATAAAATGTAAAAAAGGGTTTATTGTGAGGGTGTATATTTAAGCATTACGGCCCGAGGGGGTGTGGTATATGGCCAATATTCCACCACTACGGGCTGTTCTTAAGCGCGATGCAACGTGGCGTGCTTGGTTACAGCCCTTAGCCATGGTATATTGGCCATATGCCACAAACTCCCGAGCTGCCTTATTGTTATTATAAACTGGTTACCAACCTAATTTAAAGCAATGAAAACTAATGTTTTGTCATACCCGAGCTATACAATGTGATATATCACGGCTGTCAGCCAATCAGCATTCAGGGCTCAAACCACCCAGTTTATAATAACCCTTTAGACCCCAATAGAATTCTATAATGCTGCTGTAGATTACTGATAGTTTTCAAGATAAAGCTAATTTTCTCACACATTTCAAACCCACTGCTCTAAAATAAAGAACAAATGACAATTAGAAATTAACTTAGTTTTGAAGAGCAGATTCATGTCAATAGGAGTAACACTCATTTTGTCTTCCGTTATGTACAATCACTATAAAAAAAAATCAACACAACAAACTCTAGAGTATTTAAATTTGAGTAAATTACTCACTCAATGTACCAAGTATAATTAATATATTATACTTATAATTTACATATAACTATATTTTAAATAATCATAAATGTGACCATAGAACAATATTCAAATTCTATTGGTCACATACATATGGTTAGCAGATGTTATTGCGAGTGTAGTGAAATGCTTATGCTTCTAGATCCGACAGTGCAGCAGTATCTAACAGGTAATATCTAACAATTCCACAACAACTACCTAATACACACAATCTAGTAAAGGAATGGGATGAGAATATATAAGTATAAAATATATAGATCAGCAGTGACAGAGCGGCTAAGATGCAATAGATAGTAAGAAAAGATAATGAAGCATGCAGTATATACATATGAGATGACTAATGCAAGATATGTAAACATTATTAGTGGCATTATCAAAGTGACAAGTGTTATATTTATTAAAGTGGCCAATGATATCAAGTCTGTAGGTAGGCAGCCGCCTCTCTGTGCTAGTGATGGCTGTTTTAACAATCTGATGGCCTTGAGATAGAAGCTGTTTTTTAATCTCTCTGTCCTAGCTATGTACTGTACTGACCTCTCCTCCTGAATGGAAGCGGGTTGAGCAGGTAGTGGCTCGGGTGGTTATTGTCCTTGATTATCTTTTTTTGCCTTCCTGTGACATCAGGTGTTGTAGGTGTCCTGGAGGGCAGGTAGTTTTCCCCCAGTGATGCGTTGTGCAGGCAGTACCACCCTCTGGGGAGCCCTGCGGTTGTGTGCAGTGCAGTTGCCGTACCAGGCGGTGATGTAGCCCGATAGGATGCTCTCAATTGTGCACCTGTAAAAGTTAGTAAGGGTTTTCGGTGACAAGACAAAAAAAAATTCACCACACTGTCTGTGTGCGTGGACCATTTCCACACTGTCTGTGTGCGTGGACCATTTGCTGGTGATATGTACACAGAGAAACTTAAAACTTTCCACCTTCTCCACTGCTGTCCCGTCGACTTGCAGTTTCCTGAAGTCCACGATCATCTCTTTTGTTTTGCTGACATTGAGTGAGAGGTTATTTTCCTGACACCACACTCCGAGGTCCCTCATCTCCTCCCTGTAGGCTGTCTCCTCGTTGTTGGTAGTCAAGCCTCCACTGTTGTGTCGTCTGCAAACTTGATGATCGAGTTGGAGGTGTGCATGGCCACGCAGTCGTAGGTGAGTAGGGAGTGCAGGAGGGGGCTGAGAACGCACCCTTGTGGGGCCCCAGTATTGAGGATCAGTGAAGTGGAGATGTTGTTTCCTACCTTCACCACCTGGGGGCGGCCTGTCAGGAAGTCCAGGACCCAGTTGCACAGGGCAGGGTCGAGACCCAGGTGATTTAGTTCAGTTACCTTCACTTGGGAACAGGAACAGTGGTGGCCATCTTGAAGCACGTGTGGACAGCAGACTGGGATTGATTGAATATGTCTGTAAACAGACCAGCAAACTGGTCTGCGCATGCCCTGAAGATGCGGCTAGGGATGCCGTCTGGGCAGGCAGCCTTGCGAGGATTAACACATTTAAATGTTTTACTCACATCGGCCACGGAGAAGGAGAGCCCACAGTCTTTGGTAGGCGGCCCTGTTATTGGCACTGTATTGTCTTCAAAGCACGCAAAGAAGTTGTTTCATTTGTCTGGAAGCAAGACGTCAATATCCGCAACTGGGCTGGTTTTCCTTTTGTAATCCGTGATTGTCTGTAGACCCATACGTCTCGTGTTTGAGCCGTTGAATTACGACTCCACTTTGTCTCTATACTTGACACTTTGCCTTATGGAGGGAATAACTACACTGTTTGTATTTGGCCATATTTCCAGTCGCCTTGCCATGGTTAAATGCTGTGGTATGTGCTTTCAGTTTTGCCCAAATTCTGCCATCAATCCACGGTTTCTGGTTAGGGAAGGTTGTAATAGTAATAGTGGGTACATATCCTATACACTTCCTTATAAACTCGCTCACCGAGTCAGCGTATATGTCAATGTTATTGTCTGAGGCTACCCGGAACGTATCCCAGTCCACGTGAACGAAGCAATCTTGAAGCGTGGAATCCGATTGGTCAGACCAGTGCTGGATAGACCTAAGCATGGGCACTTCCTGTTTTAGTTTCTGTCTATAGGAGGGGAGCAACAAGATGGAGTCATGGTGAGATTTGCCAAAGGGAGGGCATTGTATGCATCGCTGAAGTTAGAGTTGCAGTGGTCGAGTGTGTTACCTGCTCGTGTACTGCAATCGATATGCTGATTGAATTTAGGTAGCCTTGTTCTCAAATTTAGTTTTGTTAAAATCCCCAGCTACAATAAATGCATCCTCAGGATATATGGTTTCCAGTTTGCATAAAGTCCAGTGAAGTTCCTTGATGGCCGTCTTGGTATCAGCTTGCGGGGGGATATAATATATAGAAGGATATATAGAATTCTAGGCCAGGTGAACAAAAGGACTTGAGTTCTTGTATGTTGTTAAATTACACCATGAGTCGTTAATCATGAAACATACACCCCCACCCTTCTTCTTACCAGCCTCAAATAAATGCTTCACAGAGTTCAAGTAACAGACACATTTCAACATCCAACTGTTCAGAGGAGACATGAATCAGGCCTTCATGGTCGAATTGCTGCAAAGAAACCACTACTAAATGACACCAATATTAATAAGAAGAGACTTGCATTGGCCAGGAAACACGAGCAATGGACATTAGACCGGTTAAAATCTGTCCTTTTGGTCTGATGGGAGATTTTGGTTCCAACCGCCATGTCTTTGTGAGACGCAGAGTAGGTGAAGGTATGATCTCTGCATGTGTGATTTCCACCGTGAAGCATGGAGTTGTTGTGACCTAAGCCCAACAGATAAACACAAATTACTAATCTCCATTTCGGTGGCTAGTTAGCTAGTTGTCTGTATGGCTAGTTAGCGAAAGTGACAGCTGAGGTTGACGCTTCGCGAGCGCATCCTACATTTACCGCCACACACAAATTTTCTTGCCTAACAGGCTGGCTAGCTAGCTAGACACAGATATTATTGTAGAAAAAAAAGGCAGTTTGCGGCCGCTATAATAATTCTAAAGAAGGGCCTTTGACTGCAGCTATTGGTTCTAAAGGGTTAAATGGATTCATGGAACTTTTTTAAATGTAGATGTTCAAAAGGCGCACATCAGCTGCTTGTATGCGTGGAGTCTTTGAAATGCTCAATTTGTTTTATTATCAGTCAATTACTGTGACACCGGCAGTCATTTGCATGACAATAGCCGGCGGACAAAATTGAATGACCGCCACAGCCCCTAATGTGTATATGTTTGGGTGTACTGAGTGTTCATTCTGTCATCTCTCCGCAGAATGGGAGCGCTGCTTGGGCTGATGAGAATGACAGTGGAAGAGGAAGAGGAGGAGAGGCCTCCAGAGACTTTGCTAAGGTACGTACCTGGTCTGGAGCACATTATGGCTAAACCAGGCTTTGGTTAGCACTCAGAACACAACAGGTCATCAAATACCTATCTAGCAGTAAAGAAAGAATGTTGTTCATCTCATAGAGAAGGTCACAGGTCAGTTTTTATATAATGAACCCTTACTATTTATTAGTAGTGATTGCTTGATGATACTTTCCTTTAGTTAGACAATTGATTAGAAGCAATTCAATAAATACAAATGCATGTTGGACTTGAGTGGTATATTTAAAAGTATCAAAAGATAAGACTGACTGAAACGCAATGGCTTTCACCTTCAGCTGTATGAGCTTGACAGTGACCCCAACAGAAAGGAGTTCCTGGATGACCTGTTCACCTACATGCAGAAACGAGGTAAGAAGGCTGACTTTTAGAAAGCAACGTTCCCCTACTACTTCCATTTAGACTTCATTTATTTCCTCTTTTATGTGCTATGGTTCACTTGTAGAGATACTGAAATTCTCACAAAGAGTGTGTCTTGCCTGTATGATTCACAACACCATAGTTTCTCTTCCACTTTCAGTCGCATGCAAGCACACACACACACACGAAACAAGCCCTTTCTCAGAGAAAATAGTAGTCAACTAGAAAATACACAAACTGTTGAACACTGTGAATTCTGTTTTGCTGTGTTAAAGGTGTTCGGGGCTTGTCAGGTGAGATCAGTCTCCTGGTGTCCCCTCTGAGAGAGAGACACACACACACACGAAACAAGCCTTTCCTCAGAGAAAAGAGTAGTCAACTAGTAAATTGACTTAACACTGTAAATCCTGTTTCGCTGTGTTGAAGATGTTTGAGGGCTTGTCAGGTGAGATCAGTCTCCTGATGTCCCCTCTGACCCGCGTACGCACACACACACCGTCTCAGACCTGAGAGAACCTGTTTAGGCTGTGACTAATTCACTAAGCGCAAAGCCTGGAAGGCTCCACAATCAGTCTGCTTTCTATGCTTTCCCTCAAATGAGAGAGACCACCTCAGACTACAGAACTGCTAAGGGATAAAGGGCTCAGTTCAAGCCAACCTGCAAATTGCAGTATTTTATAAACATAGCTTTTTCTCTGTGGTCATATCACATTTTCAGAATGCTTTTATCTCATGTTCAAATGCCAGGTACACTCCTCTCCATATGTATTTGGACAGTGAAGCTACATTTTTTTAAATGTGGCTCTATATTCCACCATTTTGGATTTGAGATCAATTGTTTCATATAAGGCATAAGTATTTCGACAAATTCACTAAGTGTATTAAAGTAGTCAAAAGTTTAGTATTTGGTCCCATATTCCTTGCACTCAATGACTACATCAAGCTTGTGACTCTACAAACTCGGATGCATTTGCAGTTTGTTTTTGTAGTTTCTGGTTATATTTTGCGCAATAGGAACTGAATGGTGACTAATGTATTACCATTTTGGAGTCACTTTTATTGTGGTTAAGAATAGAATGTTTCCACATTCATGTGGATACTATGATTATGGATAATTGTGAAAAAGGTTCGGTGAGAAAGTTAAGAGGCACAAAGAACATTACTTCCTTTTCAGTCTTTCGTTTAGGTTAGTATTGTGGAGTAATTACAATGTTGTTGATCCATTCACAGTTCTCTCCTATAAAAGCCATTAAACTCTGTAACAGTTTTAAAATCACCATTGGCATCATGGTGAAACCCCTGAGCAGTTTCCTTAATGTCCGAGAACTGAGTTAGGAAGGGAGCCTGTATCTTTTTGTAGTGGCTGGGTGAATACTTTCTCAAGGCACTGTACCATAATGAATTTAATGGATTGGAAATGATTTTCCCACTGTAGCTACTGGCTTTCTGTGACTTTACACTATAGAGTACTACTCAATTTCTAATTTTATGATTGAATCCCCCATACCCCTGCAAGGTTTTTTAAGGAGAAAGGGTTTGTAAACTAACTTGTAACAAATAAAGAAGAACATTTACATTTAACATGGTCAATTTATAAACACAAATAAAAATTGTATATCAGGTTTATTTTCAAATGAAAAAGTTTTATATTGTGAAGTGACAAGATGAGCATCTTGTGTGTGAGAATTATTTTTCATAACCAGTGATAATTGGTAATAGTAATATTGGGCTACTTTTTTAGTTCAAAGACAACTTTGGTAGTATTATAAACTTTGAAACCACTGATTTGTAGTAGGCTACAGAATTTAGAGAAATTTCTCTGAACCTCAGGCAGTAGACTCAAACAAGCCTGTTACTCTCCCCAGTCAGAGGCAGCCTGCTTGTCTCAGACTCTGACCAGCAACCTATACTCCCTATTTATGGTTCGAAAACAAATTTGAAGGCCAGAATTGTGGGGATAAAACAGTCATCATGTTTATGCAACCTAATCACCATACTAATTCTTCCAGGGTGTAGGGGGGCATATGATGTTCCCCCATGAAGAAAGGGGGACATGACTGAAAAGGTTTGGGAAGCACTGAACTAGCTAATGATTAGCACAAATACAGATGGGCAACCCCATGTTTCTGCCTATTTATTTATAGCTACTATGTTGCACAATTTGGGCTACAGGTTATAATGCTTATTGCTGAACAACACACCAGTCTGATAATATGGACCAGGGGGAAATTATATTCGAATGGTGTCACCATTTTACATGAATTTTGGAGTAGAAAACTCACCAGGGCTGTGTTCAGTACAAAAACATGAAATGCAACGTTCAATTAAACAGAAAGGGTGTGTTCTGAACGACCAGTTGAAAAACGGGGAGGGATTCTGTTGTGCGCTTCCCTTAAAATATGTCACTCATTGCTTCAAGCCACACCTTGGCACACCCACCAAATGGAGCAAATGTAGGCTATCTTTAAAAATCATACAATGTGATTTTCTGGATTTTCTGTATTTTTTTTTTTTAGATTCCGTCTCTCACAGTTGAAGTGTACCTATGATAAAAATTACAGACCTCTACATGCTTTGTAAGTAGGAAAACCTGCAAAATCGCAGTGTATCAAATACTTGTTCTCCCTACTGTATGAAACATTTGATCTCAAATCCAAAATGCTGGAGTATAGAGCCAAATGTAAAATGTTAGTTTCACTGTGTGTGTGTGTGTGTGTGTGTGTGTGTGTGTGTGCGCGCACGTGCTAAGATGCTGTCAAAACATTGCCACGGCGGATGCCATCGACTCTGACCCTAAGACAGTCAAATGAGTGCCTGTAGAGAGAGCCTTATGTGTGTCCTCACACAGCCAGTGAAATCAGAGGTAGCTAGTGACTCCCCTCCCTGGGCTTGGCCGGCCTGGCACGTGTGTTTTTAGATGTCTTGTTGGGGGATGATGTATTAGTTAGAGAGGGAGAGGATCTGTCATTGGCCAGTTAGCATGTCACTGCTCTGACAGTGGGGAGTGAAAGGCTGACCCTTGTACTGTGTTGGGCAGATCGCAATCTTCATCAAGCCGACTAAAACGCCTGATTGATGATGATGACTTAATCAGTTGTTTTTTGTGGATTCCTTTTTTATCCGCTCATACTGCAAGTGTGTTGTTTTCAACCAGTCAAGTTCAATCTGGTTTCATTCATGGTGCATCATTTTGTTCAGAACACGGTGCTAGGATGAGTTTCAAAATCTAATTTGTTTCTTCACATGCTTAATCCACACCTGTTGTTTACGAACAGTGAAATGCTTACTTACAGGCCCAATGCAGTGAGAAAGAAATTGAGAAATAATAGAAGTAATAATAGATATACAACAAGTAACTCATTTGGCTATATACAAGTGTTACCAGTACCGAGTCGATATGCAAGGGTACAAGGTAATTGAGGTAGCTAAAGGTGTACAGTACCAGTCAACAGTTTGGATACACCTACTCATTCAAGGGATTTTCTTTCTTTATTTTTACTATTTTTCTTGTTGTAAAATAATAGTGAAGACATCAAAACTATGAAATAGCACATATGGAATCCTGTAGTCACCAAAAAAGTGTTAAACAAATCAAAATATATTTGAGATTCTTCAAAGTAGCCACCCTTTGCCTTGATGACAGCTTTGCACACTCTTGGCATTCTCTCAATCAGCTTCATGAGGTAGTCACCTGGAATGCACTTTGATTAATAGGTGTGCCTTGTTAAAAGTTAATTTGTGGAATTTCTTTCCTCCTTAATGCGTTTGAGCCAATCAGTTGTTGTGGTATACAGAAGATAGCCCTATTGGGTAAAAGACCAAGTCCATTTTATGGCAAGAACAGCTCAAATAAGTAAAGAGAAACGACAGTCCATCATCACTTTAAGACATGAAGGTCCGTCAATCCGGAAAATGTCAAGAACTTTGACAGTTTATTCAAGTGCAGTCGCAAAAACCATCAAGCGCTATGATCAAACTGGCTCTCATTAGGACTGCCACAAGAAAGGAAGACCCAGAGTTACCTCTGCTGCAGATTATAACTTAATTACAGTTGACTGCATCTCAGATTGCAGCCAATAAATGCTTCACATAGTTCAAGTAACAGACACATCTCAACATCAACTTTTCAGAGGAGACTGCTTGAATCAGGTCTTCATGGTCAAAATGCTGCAAAGAAACCACTACTAAAGGACACCAATAAGAAGAGACTTGCTTTGGCCAAGAAACATGAGCAATGGACATTAGACCAGTGGGAATCTGTCCTTTGCTCCAAGTCCAAATTTTTGATTTTTTGTTCCAACCGCCGTGTCTTTGTGAGACGCAGAGTAAGTGAACGGATTATCTCAGCATGTGTGGTTCCCACCGTGAAGCATGGAGGAGGAGGTGTGATGGTGTGGGGATGCTTTGCTGGTGACACTGTCAGTGATTTATTTAGAATTCATTGCAAACTTAACCAGCATGGCTACCACAGCATTCTGCAGCAATACATCATTCCATCTGGTTTGCGTTTAGTTGGGCTACCATTTGTTTTTCAACAGGACAATGATTCCAAGCACAACTCCAGACTGTGTAAGGGCTATTTGACAAAGATGGAGAGTGATGGAGGGTTGCATCAGATGACTTCAACCCAATTGAGATGGTTTGGGATGAGTTGGACCGCAGAGTGAAGTAAAAGCAGCTAATAAGTGCTCAGCATATGTGGGAACTCCTTAAAGACAGTTGGAAAAGCATTCCTCATGAAGCTGATTGAGAGAATCCCAAGAGTGAGCTAAGTTGTCATCAAAACAAAGGGTGGCTACTTTGAAGAATCTCAAATCTCAAATATATTTGTTTAACACTTTTTTGGTTACTACACGATTCCATAGTTTTGATGTTTTCACTATTATTCTACAATGTAGAAAATAGTAAGAATAAAGATTAACCCTTGAATGAGTAGGTTTATCCAAACTTTTGACTGGTACTGTACATATAACTACGAATAAAGGTACAGACAGTAAACAGTAGCGGCAGCGTATGTGATGAGTCAAAGAACTTATTCAAAAGTAATTCAAGATAATTGTGAGTGGTGATAGGTGAGTCCTGACTTGTAGCTGTGTTGTGTTTCCAATAAGATGCACTGAGAGAGTGATTACCCCAAGGCTTCTTTATTGATGATATCACAGGATCATTCTAGAAGGTCAATGCTTTTAGCTGAGATGTTCTCTATCCCGTCATTGCCATGGTGCAGCAAAGAATTTCACCTACCTAGCTACCCTGTCAATACCTCTTTGTGGCCTGAGAGAGAAAGAAACCCCTTCTCCTTTTTCTACTTCAATAAGCGGCACTTGGCTGACCTCCGCTGTCTCCTAAATCGGGGCCTTAATCATGGAGAACAAATTGCTTGGCTGTCTTCCCACTCGGCTGTGAGAACAGGGCTGCAGCACAACACACATTCCTCAGGACTACCGTGAGATGCAGCCCTCAGCCGCTTGCTTCGCCGGCCAGGCCGGTGATCTTTCTGAAAAAACATGTCTGGCTCTGTTACGGATCAATTGGAGGCACTGTACTCCATTTTTGTTTTGTGTTTGTGGCTTCTGCTGCACCATCAAATGAAAATACAGATTTATACCTGGATACTGCATTTCAGTTTCAGTTCTTTGAGTGTCAAAATGTCTTTTAATTATATTACCATGTTTTGAAGTAGGAGAAAACACTCTTTAGATATTGAGTATATTTGGACAGCTGATCAAACAATGTTAGTTGGAAAAGAAAGAAAGAAATTACCCACTTCAAGCCCCCCCCAAGTCCGTGGGAAACAACTGAAAGGAAGCTTGTGAGAGAATCCCATTTGGCCTTGTGTGCCTAAAAACAGGCATGTTTTGTCTGTGTGTTCATTGTTGAGGAATTTCACCAGCTGTCTTGCACCCAATGGGCCTGTGAAGAGGCCCATTGATGCACCCCACATTAGAGTAGCAGCAGCAGCGTTTCCTCTTAAATTGGTGGCTGAGGACTCAGGAGTGTTTAGCTGCTGTGTTTTCCTGTAGCCTTATTGTTTATCATATCCATTTCACTTCTTGTTTTCTCGCCCCCATTGGGAACATGGAGAAAAACTTTGACACTGTTGTGTTGCTATTAACCAACTTAAAGACTTCAATTTAAGCAGATGGGTGATTGTTTGTTTTGATTTGACAGCCTTCCCTCACCTCCTGCTCTGAGATGGGATGGGGGCTAGGAAGGAGGGGGTAAGGGAGACTGTAGGAGAAAAGGGCACTTTATGAAGAAAAAACCCAAGTGCAACGCAGCCAAATGCCTGTCAGCGCTGTCCACTTGAGATGATTAATGGTGCCTAGGTCTGATGGACAGAGCAAGTGTGAGAGACTTCTGTTGAGGCAATCACGGGACTGAGAGAGAGCGAGAGAGAGAGTGGGGTTAAGACAAGTGTTTAATGTCTTTGCTGTAACTAAGAAGCTTGATCTTGACATCTAGCCACTTCGCTAGCAAACCAAATGAATAACTGGAGCCAAGAGCAGGATATAATTTATTTGACATCTTAGATTTCTTATATTTATAAGCAGTGGCATAGCTGTGCCCCTAACTCCCTAAAATTGTATTGAAAATTATACCGTCAGTATTATGCAATACCCTAGTATATGGTGTCAGAGGAAGTCCCAAAAAATTGTCAGACTCCTGTCACTCAAGTCACTCAAGTCATAGACAGTTCTCTGTTCTCAAGCGGTACCGGAGCGCCATGTCTAGGTCCAAAAGGCTCCTTAACAGCTTCTACCCCCAAGCCATAAGACTGCTGAACAATTAACCAAATGGCCACCCAGACTATTTGCATAGACCCCACCCCCCACCTTGTTTTTACACTGCTGCTACTCGCTGTTTATTATCTATGCATAGTCACTTTACCCCTAGCTACATGTACAAATTACCTCAACTAACCTGTACCCCCGCACATTGACTCTGTACCGGAACCTACTGCATATAGCCTCATTTATTATTTTATTACAATTTATTAGATGTTTTACTTTAGTTTATTTAGTAAATATTTTCTTAACTCGATTTTCTAAACTGTATTGTTGGTCAAGGGCTTGTAAGTAAACATTTCATGGTAAGGTACCTGTTGTATTCGGTGCATGTGGCATAAAATGTGATTTGATTTGGTACGGTATAAATGGTAGTCGTGGCCAAAATTGGGGATGCACATTATATCGGACATATCAGAATAGGCTGATATTAGCTAAAAATGCCAACATCGGTATCGGCCGAAAGTCTAGTTTAACGCCGATGTGCAAAACCGATGTCAAAGCTGATGTACATACCTATACAACGTAGGTACGTGATGTAATGACGGCACATAAAATTTTGCGCTACACTTGCAACACTGCATTCCTAGCCCACAATGTCTGCTGTGTGGATTGAGCAGTCAAGCTTTAGCTTGGTACCTAGATGGCACCAATACAACCACCGTGAAAACAATGACCAGTAGAAACTGCAGTCATTTTCACTATTCTTTGCAATGATTTAGGAATCCTTGTGAGTAAGTATTGTTGTTTGCCTATTGAAATTGAACTTCAGTTCATGAAAATAAATAGCTAGCCAGCTACTTAACCCTGTTGCCCAAAGCTAAAGTTATAAGCAGGCAGCTAGCTTCATCTGCCTAGTGAGGTTCGACCTGACCAGGGTATGTGTTGTGAAGCTAGCCACAATAAGTATTAGCGGTTTGCTTTCAATGTAAAAGTCCCTTTTTGAAAGTGATGAAGAAGGTTGCTATTGGTGGAATCATGCCATATTTAGACTAGATAATGTTAAACAAGGTTGGAGTGTGAAGCAATGAAATGTGGTATCAGTCTACTCGGTGACACCCACAGAACACAAGTGAAGAGTTTACGCAAATATTAGCATTGTAGCTCTTATTGCGGGACTGTGACTGTGTGAAATCACCTCCCCGGTCAGCCTATTGTGTGTATTGACATTCATATTGCACTGTAAGCTTTACCTAAGGTTTGGGGATCAATGAAATGGGGTAACAGTATACTCAATACCCAACTGATACCCCATGTCATCGATCCACAATCCATAGGTAAGGCTGTACAGTGAAATACGTATGCCCCCAATGCAATTCTAAAGTATAATACATCCAGTGTGATTTCAACAGATTTTTGTCAAATAAACTAATTGTCTTTTGTTGATTTTATATAACATTCCAACCTCGTATAGCATGATCTATTAAATAATGGCATAATAGCTAGCTAACTATAGCTACTGAAACAGATTGTCGTTTTACTATTTTTGGGGAAGAACATTGTTTGCATCCATGAGTTAGCTAGCTTTTTTTATGACCTGCACTGTAGGTGCGTGAGACAGCTTTACCAGCATCATAGCATACATATCGATGAATCGTTGTGACATATGAAAAACGAGTGATGGTGTAATCAATATGTAATAACTACGTAAAGAAATTATGAAAGCGTTAAATTATGTGACATGCAGTCATATTCAGGTCATGATTGGTCATCAAGCTTATTTGATACGTCAAATAGTGTTATTTAATGTGTACCTTTTTTGACATGCAAAGACCCAAACGGCATTCCATAGAAATTCTGATTGAGAATGAAACGACTGAACAAATGAACAACGAAACAGCACAGCAAGTAAGTGAAAGAAATAGGTTTTGATTAAGTTTTACTCGTAATGGGGACATACACTACCGTTCATAAGTTTGGGGTCACTTAGAAATGTTTTTGAAAGAAAAGCACATTTTCTGTCCATTAAAATACCATCAAATTGATCAGAAATGCAGTGAAGACATTGTTAATGTTGTAAATTGTAGCTGGAAATGGCAGATTGTTTATGGAATATCTACATGGGTGTACAGAGGCCCATTATCAGCAACCATCACGTCTATGTTCCAATGGCACGTTGTGTTAGCTAATCCAAGTTTATCATTTTAAAAGGCTAATTGATCATTAGAAAACCCTTTTGCAATTATGTTAGCACAGCTGAAAACTGTTCTGATTAATCTAGTTGAGTATCTGGAGCATCAGCATTTGTGGGTTCGATTACAGGCTCAAAATGGCCAGAAACAAAGAACTTTCTTTTGAAACTCGTCAGTCTATTCTTGTTCTGAGAAATGAAGACTATTCCATGCGAGAAATTGCCAAGAAACTGAAGATCTTGTATAGTGCTGTGTACTACTCCCATCACAGAACAGCGCAAACTGGCACTAACCAGAATCGAAAGAGGAGTGGGAGGCCCGGTGCACAACTGAGCAAGAGGACAAATACATTAGTGTCTAGTTTGAGAAACATGCTTCATTAAATAGTAGCTGCAAAAGACCAGTCTCAACATCAACAGTGAAGAGGTGACTCTGGGATGCTGGCCTTCTAGGCAGAGTTGCAAAGAAAAAGCCATATCTCAGACTGGCCAATAAAAATAAAATATTAAGATAGACAAAAGAACACAGACACTGGACAGAGGAAGATTGGAGAAAAGTTATGGACAGACAAATTTAAGTTTGAGGTGTTTGGATCACAAAGAACAACATTTGTGAAAAATGAAAAGATGCTGGAGGAGTGCTTGATGCCATCTGTCAAGCATGGTGGAGGCAATGTGATGGTCTGGGGGTGCTTTGGTGGTGGTAAAATGGGAGATTTGTTCAGGGTAAAAGGGATTTTGAAGGAAGGCTATCACTCCATTTTGCAATGCCATGCCATACCCCGTGGACAGTGCTTAATTAGTTCCAATTTCCTCCTACAACAGGACAATGACCCAAAGCACAGCTCTAAATTATGCAATAACTATTTAGGGAAGAAGCAGTCAGCTGGTATTCTGTTTATAATGGAGTGGCCACCACAGTCATCTAATCTCAACTCTATTGAGCTGTTGTGGGAGTAGCATGACCGTATGGTACGTAAGAAGTGCCCATCAAGCCAATCCAACTTGTGGGAGGTGCTTCAGGAAGCATGGGGTGAAATCTCTTCAGATTACCTCATCAAATTGACAACTAGAATGCCAAAGGTCTGCAAGGCTGTAATTGCAAATGGAGGATTCTTTGACGGAAGCAGAGTTTGAAGGACACTTATTTCAATAACAAAATCATTATTTATAACTTTGTCAACGTCTTGACTATATTTCCTATTCATTTTGCAACTCATTTCATGTATGTTTTCATGGAAAACAAGGACATTTCTAAGTGACCCCAAATGTCTTTGGTGTGCAGTTGAAGAAATCCAAAAATGTGGAATAATTTACTGAATCTTAGCTAATTCCACAAAGAAATCATAAAATGTCCCGGACAATATTATTGGCACCTTCTAGAAGTAATTTTAAATAATTAATGTCAAGCAGGTGATTCTCATTTACGTTGGAATTGAACTCACCTGTGGTGAGTTGAAGGTGGCTGCAGTATAAAAATCACGTATTCAACCAGTTTGAGTAGAGAAAAGGACTCATTCTCCTGTTTTGTGTCACTGTGTGTACTGCAATGAGCATGGACAAAAGAAAGAAAACCAGATCATTATCTAAGGAGGTCAGACACAAGATTATAGCCAAGCATAGACAATCTCCAGAGACCTTGATGTTCCTGTTTCCACCATATGTGATGTTATCAAGAAGTTTTAGGCCCATGCCACTGTAGCCAACCAACCTCACTGGACAACTTGATGGAAGATTGCAGCGAAGGATTATTCGAATGGTGGATAAAGCACCTCGGTCAACTGCCACACAGATTCAAGCTGACCTTCAGACACAAGGTACGACAGTTTCAACTCGCACCATCCGTAGCCAACTCAATGAAAGGGGGTTATATGGTAGGAGACCCAGGAGGACCCCATCCTAGCCTGACTAATTTGTCAGAAAACACCTGAACATGCCAAAATTCTTCTGGGAGAATGTCCTGTGGACAGATGAGACCAAATTTAAAGCTGTTTGGTAAAGCACACATCCCTATGTTTACAGAAAACAAAATGAAGCTTTCAAAGAAAGTAACACTTTCCCTACAGTCAAACATGGAGGTTTAGTGATGTTTTGGGGCTGCTTCGCTGCCCCTGGCACTGGTTGCCTTGAGCGTGTGCATGGCATCATGAAATCAAGTGAATACCAAGGTATTTTGGAGCGCAAGTGTCAGAAAGCTGGGTCTCCGTCCAAGGTCATGGGTCTTCCAGCAGGACAATGACCCCAAACACACTTCAATAAGCATGAGAATGGTTCAAGACAAAACGCTGGACTGTTCTGAAGTGGCCTGCAATGAGCCCAGATCTAAATCCCATTGAAAACTTGTGGAGAGATCTGAACACAGCAGTTATGAGAAGGCACCCTTCTAATCTGGGAGAACTGGAACAGTTTGCACAAGAGGAGTGGGCCAAACTGCCAGTACAGAGGTGCAGAAAGCTCGTCGATGGTTACTTGTTTGCTGTTATTTGACCAAAGGCTGTGCTACCAAATATTAAGTCTAGGGTGTCAATAATTTTGTCAATGCCATTTGTTTGTTTATTTTCTGTTTTAAATTAATATATTAAGTTCTGAATCAAAAACAAAGGTTCTGTAATATTAACAGGGAAATAAAGAATTGTGGAGACCAAATACTTTGTTCAATTTCAACTTATTTTTAGGGAAAATTGTGAGTTATTTGAAAATAAATTTGGCACGACTGTATATCGCCCAAACATGGTGTAGTGTTGAGTATACTGTAGTAAGTTGATGCGTCAAGAAACCTGATGCTGGGGATTTGTTTGGCTATTGGAGTAAGAGCTAGCTAAGTTTATTATGGGAAAATCCTCCGTAGTAAATATTTAGATTGTAATGCTGTAAGCTGGCCTTTTCTGTGCCATTTAACCAGAACAGTCAGGACTGGACTGGAGAGAGGGAGAGAAACTGACAGACTGGTCAATAGTTTCTTTCCCAGAAACTATTGCACAACTTTTAACCAGGGCACAGGTCAAAAGTAGTGAATAGCCGCCACTAGTCAGCTACTTGCTCCACCCCGCCATGGACATGTATTCTTCTTACTCACTCATCACTCTATGGACAAGTATCCTTGTTTACGCACTTTGCAGCATCTGTATAGAATTTAAAACTAGTTGTTAATATACACAGAGTAGGATCACCTTCCTGATATTGAGTTTAACCCCCCCTGGGAAACTGGAGTGTGAAGAATCCAGCAGCGTTGTAGTTTTTGACACAAACCGGTGCGTCTGGTACCTACTACCATACTCCGTTCAAAGGCACTTAAATCTTTAGTTGTGCCTATTCGCCCTCTGTATGGCACACATACACAATCCATGTCTTAATTGTCTCAAGGCTTAAAAATCCTTCTTTAACCTGTCTCCTCCCTTTTCATCTACACTGATTTGAAGTGGATTTAACAAGTGACAATCAATCATAGCATTCAGCTGGTCAGTCTGTCATGGAAATGTTTTGTACGCTCAGTGTATATCAAATCAAATTTATTTATATAGCCCTTCGTACATCAGCTGATATCTCAAAGTGCTGTACAGAAACCCAGCCTAAAACCCCAAACAGCAAGCAATGCAGGTGTAGAAGCACGGTGGCTAGGAAAAACTCCCTAGAAAGGCCAAAACCTAGGAAGAAACCTAGAGAGGAACCAGGCTATGTGGGGTGGCCAGTCCTCTTCTGGCTGTGCCGGGTGGAGATTATAACAGAACATGGCCAAGATGTTCATAATTGACCAGCATGGTCAAATAATAATAATCACAGGCAGAACAGTTGAAACTGGAGCAGCAGCACGGCCAGGTGGACTGGGGACAGCAAGGAGTCATCATGTCAGGTAGTCCTGAGGCATGGTCCTAGGGCTCAGGTCCTCCGAGAGAGAGAAAGAGAGAATTAGAGAGAGCATACTTAAATTCACACAGGACACCGGATAGGACAGGAGAAGTACTCCAGGTATAACAAACTGACCCTAGCCCCCCGACACAAACTACTGCAGCATAAATACTGGAGGCTGAGACAGGAGGGGTCAGGAGACACTGTGGCCCCATCCGATGACACCCCCGGACAGGGCCAAACAGGAAGGATATAACCCCACCCACTTTGCCAAAGCACAGCCCCCACACCACTAGAGGGATATCTTCAACCACCAACTTACCATCCTGAGACGAGGCCGAGTGTAGCCCACAAAGATCTCCGCCACGGCACAACCCAAGGGGGGGCGCCAACCCTGCTGCCTTGTGATCTTTTTATATTATATAATTTTACTTATTATTTAGTTTCATTCACTTCATTTTAACCCGTATTGTTAGCTTAAGAATTTCACTGTACCCTACAATTACATCTGCGACCCTGTGCATGTGACTAATAACCTCTGAATTGATTTGGATTTGTTGAAGGCAGGCTTCTCTTTGAACTACAGTAGCTCAGCACAGCCAGGCCTATTGGCTAGTGACTGAATCTCGAGGCGTGCAGTAGTTGTGCCCTAACCGCCTTAATGTTACCAGGTTGTCGGTCAGTCAGCTGTGTTTACTGAGGGCCGGCCACATTGGCTTGGCGATGTGTCGGCGGCCAGCGTTGCGTAGTGTAGTGGCGTGGGAACAGTAGATGCCCAGCGGGGGACGTGAGGAAGTCCCTAACAGTAACCCAGAGACGGAGTGCTCTGTCCTCTACAATTACACCATGAATGGGCTCTTGGGGATCCATGTATGCATTATATTACCACTGAGCAGGGCTAGCACTCACACTACAGGGCTACCCCCCCCCCCCCCCCCCCCCATACAGGACAGGGAGGCTCGCTGTGCTGTACGTACACACACACTATAGCAGAGCTACAATGGGAACATTCTGTGGCCTGTTTAATTGGGCTTTATTTTCATTTAACAGTTTCTGGAAATGACTTGCCTGAGAGTTTTGCACACTCTGTCGTATGAGCACATCTGTCCATACTATTATAGTAGGTGTTGTGTGAGCAAAATGGTTTCCAACTGAATCCAAACCTGTTGAATCTAACCTCCCCCCGCTGGTCTGAGAGGTGGTAAAACGTCAGGCTACTCATATGGTGCACTGATTTAGAAACCATTTATTTGAATTTCATTCTGGTTTCATTACACTACTAACTCAACCATGAGTGTAGCAACCATGAGTGTAGCAATATGTTATATAGATGACTAGCTCACAGATTCAGTTCCTTATGAGAAATGTGTGAAACATGGCTGTAAAGAACAGTGACTGGGGCCAGAATAGAAATGTGATGGTACTAAAAAATCCCTCTGTCTCTGTCCTCCTCCCTCCCCCGCTCCTCTCTTCACCCCCTTTTCCCTCTGTTTATTGTGCTACAGTTACAGCCACTGAAACCTGATAAGACCATGGGGGATAGGGGCCGAGGTTAGTGCGCAGGGTAGGCGGTGGGGGGAGGGGCTGGATTAAGGGGCCTCCTGTCCTACAGAGAATGATTAATGAGCCCCTAAAACTGGGGGGGGCCCGCCTTTTTGATAGGGGGAACACTGATGGACAGCAGACGAGGGAAAGACTGCCACGTGTCTGGACTGCGAGGGAGGAGGGCATGAGGGATTAAGGTAACCAACAGACAGGGGAGGCACAGGGAAAGGGGAGGGGGGAGAGGGTGCCACAACTACAGAGGCATCAGAGGGGGAGTGGAGTGAAGGGAGGCATCAGGCCTGCATGTGTGGAAACAAGGCCACAGTCTTTCATTTCCCCTGGAAATGAGCGATCCGTCACTGGGGAAGACACTGGGGGTGTGTCCCAAACAGCACCCTATTCCCTATATAGTTTACAACTTTTAAACCGAGCCCTATGAGCACTAACTTTTGACCTGTGCCCTGGTTAACTTCACTAGGGTAGGGGGCACTATTTTAACCTCTGGATGAAAAGCGTGCCCAAAGTAAACTGCCTGCTACTCAGGCCCAGAAGCTAGGATATGCATATAATTGGTAGATTTGAATAGAAAACACTAAAGTTTCCAAAACTGTTAAAATAATGTCTGTGAGTATAACAGAACTGATTTGGCAGGTTAAAACCTGAGAAAAATCCATCCAGGAAGTGGGATTTTTTATGTTTGTAGTTTTCTATTGAATGCCATTACATTATCCATTGACTTAGGACTCAAATTGCACTTCCTATGGCTTCCACTAGATGTCAACAGTCTTCAGAAATTGTTTCAGGCTTGTGTTCTGAAAAATGAGAGAGTAAGACCACTCTGAATGAGTGAACCCTACAGTGTCCCAGAGCTTTTTCATGCGCGCGACTGAGAGCACGCCTTTCTTGTTTACCTTTTATATTGACAACGTTATTGTCCGGTTGAAATATAATTGATTATAATTCTACGAACTTTACGGATACCATTGGATTTTTAGTCTGCCTATTGTGACTTTGTATGAGCCTGTGGATTACTGAACAAAACGCGTGAACAAAACTGAGGTTTTTGGATATAAAGAGGGATTTTATCGAACAAAACAAACATTTATTGAGGAAATGGGAGTCTTGTGAGTGCAACCATATGAAGATCATCAAAGGTAAATGATTAATTTGATCGCTATTTCTGATTTGTGTAACTCCTCTACTTGGCTGGTAACTGTTTGTAATGATTTGTCTGCTGGGCGCTGTTTTCAGATAACCGCATAATCACATTTATCTGACACCGTGGTTGGATTAACAAGAAGTTAATCTTTAAATCAATGTAAAACACTTGTATGTTTTATGAATTTTAATAATGAGTATTTCTGTTTTTGAATTTGGCGCTCTGCAATTTCACTGGATGTTGGCCAGGTGGGGCTAGCATCCCACGTACCCTAGTGAGGTTAAAAGTTGTGCAATACATGGGGAATATGGTGATATTTGAGACGCAACTTGGGTCTGAGGCTGGTCCAGGCAGGAGCTGGGGATGGGCTGGCAGAGTAGATTGGTCTCCTGAGGGAGGAAAGAGTGGGAACCGCAGGGCCAACCCCAGCCCAGCGCAGTCAGAGCCACTGCTTTATAATAAATGCCTTCTAGAATGTAGACAGATGCCGACAAGTATTCTTAGCTGCAGACATTTCTGTCTTTGATCAAAGATGTGGTCAGCGTGTTGATATGTTAGAGGTCTGAGATTGTCTTGGGTAATTTTAAAACCTCGCCCGCCTAAATTACAAAGCTGTATTTAGATGCAGGCTCATCCACAGGCAGACCCATCAGTCCTCTTTTTTTTCCCCACTTCAAAACCAAAGGAAATTGGGGTTTTCCTGATGTTATTTGTTTAGTTTCGGTACCATCAGGGGCCCGCCCTTTTTTTTGTGTGTCTTCCCCCCCCCCCCCTTTCCTGAATCAATCCACTTGGTTGTGGGATGTATTTAGTGATGTAAACGTTGCAGACATACACCAAATGAATAGAGCTGTGACAATTCCCTTCTCTATTTGACAAGGTTTCAATCTGAATGTTGTAATGTTAATGTAACATCTCTATAGTTCTCTCTTTGTCCTGTCCATCCAGTGATGGATGGACTGAGATAGTTAACGGCCCTCGATGGAGATCTTCACCAGCACAATAGCCCGGCGCTGACATACAGTATGGTTTATATAGTACTGTTACATACGACTCAGTAATGTACGGGTGGGTACACATTGGGTTTCCAAGAGAAACAAAGAATGACATATGTCTGTACTGTCGGTGGACAAAGGATGTCTCATAAGAGCCTGTTGTACTCATTTACGCACACAGTCAGTGCTACAGTATCGATCCTAGACCTTCTACTTTTTATTGCATTCTCTAGGTTACAATGTCAGCCCATATGGTCCATGTATGGAGACTGGAACCTTGAGCTGGAATGAAACAATCAGCAGTTACTATAGAGGGTTTTGTATGGAGTTGTGAGGGGTACCTGGTTTTCTCTCCTCCACACCCTATGCTATCCCCAGTCCACAGCAGCTGATGCTCCTGTATTGATCACCTCTTGCTGAGCTCCAAATTGGCTCGCCAGCTGATGGCTTTATCTGTCAATCTGGGTGTCCATTGATTAGAGCAGTTATCTGTGTTACAAAGAGAAGAGTGGGTGAGGGGGGGCGCAGAGGTCCACTGAGACCCTGTCAATGGTCCTCCTGCCGGTGGAGGGAGAGGTTTCTGTCCCCTACCTACCCTCTAAACCAGCCCTGTTCTAGTTGGCCACCTCTGTGGTCACTGCAGCAGCCCAGTTCTTCTGTTATTTGAGGAGCAGCTGATTTCAGACCGGTCTCTCTATTACCTCAGGCGAGAATGATGACGTTTTATACTTTGACGGGGAGAGTAAACGTAGAAGGACAGTGGAGATCGAAAAGCCGTCTAGTAATGTGTTCATCATGTCAAATTTCGACACCAAGCCAATTTTTGCTTAAAAAAATACATTTACCCACCAGCGCAATTTGGTTATATTAGATTACTGAAACTGAATACAAATGTGAAGGTGTAGGCTATGGTTTGATCTGATGGACTGATGATTAGAGTCCAGTCAGCCAGTAGTCCAAGCCAGACCCCGGCCTCGAGGGACCAAAGGGATTTGGGTTACAGTTGAAGTGGCTGTCTCACTATTCGCGTTATCCACATTCCACCCTTTCAATCCCCCTCCCCCAATTCACCAGGTGACCCATCTTTATGACCCGAGAGGGAGTCATGTTTCTCTCTCTCTCTCTCTCGCTCCTTCCTTCTCTCTCGCTCGCTCCTTCTCTCTCTCGCTCGCTCCTTCTCTCACCCCTTTTATCGCTGATCTTCTTACTGAGCTAATCGTTCCCAATGAGAGAGAGAGATTACCGTCCCCAATTTGGACTGCAGCCAGATCATGGTCAACTCCGTGAGTTGTTGCTGTTGTTCCTTTATCATTGACAAGACTGTATCAAAGGATTTGTCCTATAATAAAATAAGGCTCTCGTTACCCAGGCTTCAATCTAGTGATTTACATGTTGTGTATTGAGTTTAACATATAATGGAAGGTCTCTTTGCAATTTACTCTTCAAATGTTTGTTGTGGGATTTCTGTGTCATGGTTTGTCATGAGACACTACCCCCTCCTCCCCCGGGGCCTGGCCGGCACCAGCTGTGCTTTTATATCCCCGCCTGCCTGGTGTTATTGGCCTCCTACATATATAGGGGGTCATCTTAACTCTCGCTATAGATAGGAGGGCTGTTTGGCTGCTGTGTCCACATACATATTCCGTACCACTTGATATGAATTGGTCAGTCATGTGATGCATATGAATGGCTCTCCCCAGACTAAAGATAGCTGAAGAATTCCATACCGTCGTTGGACTTTACCTTCTATGTCCCTCAGCCTGGCATTAAAAATCAAACAAACGCTGCTCCAGCATAGCAGGCTCTGACAATACCAGGCTCAACATATGAACATGTAAACCAAATGGCCTTGGGTCCCTGGGTATACTAAACACTCAGTAGGAGCAGTAAGGGCTGCTTGTAGACTGTAGTGGGTCTGAGACAGAGAGGCAGAACAGTGGTGGGGAGCTGCAGGTCCTTGTTTGGTCTAATCTAGGATATTGCTGGTGGTGGGGTGGATCCAAAGGGGTTTGGGGGGGGGGGGGGGATACTGACATGAGGCAGAGGCCATTTGTGTTCTGGCTGACACCTTATAGCAGTAATCCAGTCTTTATCCAGCTGGCTGTCCCATCCACCTCATCTGCTCCTTCCCTCTCTGAGCTTGGGGGGGGAGGGGGGGGTGTATATAGAGAAGGGGGGAGGGGGGTCCACAGAAAGCGATATATCCTTTAGATAATGATGGGCTTATAAATGCGCTCCTGCCTGCCCTTGTTTCTCTCTCTTTCTCACCTCTCTCTCATCCACTCTTTCCTTCCTCTTTTCCTCCTCCCTCACTCTGAAGAGGTGGATGGTAGTGAAATCCCACACCTCGTGGCAGCACATTCTGTAAAAAATGCATTTCCTGTCTCCTCTCCCTAGCCCCTGTCAGCTGGAATGCGAGTAATGTGAAATCAGCTACATTTAATTTACGATGCCGGCATAAGAGCCAGTTCATTTATTTATTATAGAATTATTTAATGCAGACAGCTGGTTTACAAAAAAAATGGTCAAGGACCATCATGTAATGCCCCTTTTGTTTTTTGTCACATGGAGATGGATCGCATCCTTGGAACTGTAGGGGGCAGTGTGGATGGTGCAGGGGGAAGGGGGTTATACTTATCATGTGACAAAGGGATGCTTCAACACCATTCTCATTTGTGTTTTTAAATGTTCTGTTTTCTCTCCTGGGACTGTGACTCGCTAACTGACTGGTTCAGACTGCAGTAGGCTGGTCTCCCTCTTTTTGATCTTGTTCTCTATCCAGCGTTGTGTCTTCTAAGCTGGGCTGTGCCCACTACTGACAATAATGCCTCAATTACTGTACTGTAACTCCCTCCCAGTGGGGTGAGAGGTGGCTGCCACTATGGGCCTCTCTCTGTTGGGCTCTGGACCTGTCTGAACACTGGAATTACTGTGAATGGAGGAAGGAGTTAGGGAGTGGCTCAGGGAGCCTTCACCACCACAGCACTTCCCACCACCATGACCTCTGACCTCCACAGCCATTAATCATTTGCCTCCTGATGGCCCTGTCCCAGGGGGGAAATCAGTCCAGGGCAAAGGATGATGGGAGGTGAAGCCTGTAGCCAATTACAAATCGTTTCGGTGCTGCAGTGGACAAATCCCTGCTGCCCTTTGAGAGAAAGCAGCCAATAGTGGCCTACATTAACGCTAGCATGAGCTAATGCTTCAGCTGTTCAATATGTGGCCTGCTATCATGGCTACGCTGCTCTGCTACTCATTTCTACATCGACTGACTCTGGGGTGGTGATTCCCATATTAAAACGTGTTTAAAGTGATTGTGCCCACAGGCCCAAAAGAGCTGGAGCAGATGCTTATCACCAAAGACTGGTGGGTTGTTAGTTCTCACTAATGTTTCTCTATCTCCTCCAGTCTAGCTGAAGGGGCTTTGGTTAATTACGTCATTTAATCATTTTCATAAATGGGTTGTTGCAGTTTGCTCACATTTCAGCAGATCCTGTTGAAACGTGTTCATTTGATTCTGTAGCGTTAGGTTTATTGTAGTGTTTGTATTTTGTTTACGCAGGCAGAATATCTGCTTCAGAGGAAAAAAATCTATTGTCTAAATTAAAATACTGATTCTTGCAAAAAAAACACTTCTCTACATTGCTTCCTGATGGTCCTATTCCTAACATTGATATTAGTGCGCTGGAATGGAATAGAGGCATTGATGTGAATTAATGCCTAAATGCTGGGTTGTCAGTGCAGGTCAGGTCTATTGTGCTTATCTGTTCTGGCCTCATTGTCCAGGGGGACATACGGCTGGCTGTGTATGAAAACGGCTTCTTGCTGACCTGCACTTTAATTCAGACATCAATAACCCCTGGCCAACCTCTGACCCCTGCAGTTGTACTAATTGTTTGATGCAGGATGGATGTCCTTGCAGCGCTGCATTAAATAACTGTGGCCTGACCAGGGCTCAGGCTGGCCTTTTACACCACATTCCTTCTGCTTTTGATAGGCAGTATGTTCTGGAAGCGCTGGGTCGGGCTGGGCTACTGCCTCCTGTTCTATCTACCCTCTACCCAGCCTCTCTTCGTCTCTCTCTCTGGTGGCTGGTGGTAGTGACACCATGCTCTCTGTGCTAATCAAACATCCTGCCACACAGAGAGACAGGACTCCAGACACATTAGTGGGCTGTTGGCACTTCCTCAATCTTACAGGAAACTGATGTCCTAGCGACCATGGACAATCTAAAGTTCATGTTATGTGTATATTGTACCCTAGTTTTGTGAAATGTCTTTCTCCTTTCAGATTTGTTTTATGTATTACTACTCAATACTACTACTACAGTACTATAGATGAGAAAGTGTCTATTTTGGCAACAGTGTCATCTGTTTCGGAGTCTGTTAATTGTCTCCAGAGATCAGAATGTTGAATTCCGGGAAAAGTTGAGGCTATTCCCACTAGGTGTAGTGGATTTTGATTTCCTAGCTTAGCTAGCTGTAGTTACCGCTGGCTTTGTTGATGGCCTACTGTATATAGGCTTTAGTCGTAAGTAGGGTTGCAAAGATTCTGAAACTTTCTGGTAAATTTCAAGCCATTTTCCTGGAAATTTTCCATGGGAAGTTAAGCCTGGGAATTTAGGGAATTTTGCTTAAATTCATCAAAAAAGTTAGCTTATAACAGTGAACCTTTTTTTGTGGGATACACATAAGGCAATTCTAGGCCTTGTGGCATATTTTGGTTAAACTATCAATGGAATTGCAACCATCTGCATGCACAGTGCATTCTTCCATCACATGTACAACTGATTCTCAAGATCTTGCACACTAATGAGATGCTATTGAGCCCACACTACTACACTGTCTGAGCCAAGGACTACATGCTTTCTCGTAAGTTTTGATTTCAATACTGGGTGGGGTGGATATATTTTATATGACACACATGATTTTTGTTAACTAGTAAATAGTAGCCTACAGCAAATTGTGTTAAAATATTTTATGCTAGTTAGTTTTTGCTACCATGTGGGTTTTAGCTTGCTTGAGCCTGCTAACTGAGGAGTGTTAATTCACCTGTTTCCATACATGTTTCATTTTAAAACATTTATCTTACAAAGGAGTTGTTTAATCTAACTGCTTAACTATTTATCTGTACATGGAATTGTATTTGTTGTTTTTTTTACTATTTTTTTTCTTCATATCTTTACAGGAAAATGCCACAGGCACTATCTGATGTGTGGATACATTTCACTGCAGCTAATGTAGAAGGAAAAGCTGTGTACATTTGCGAATACTGTGCCAAATCATATGTGAAGAATGTAACAAAGATGCAGAATCATCTGACCAAGTGCATACAGTTCCCTCAGCGCTCACAACACGCAACCTCTGATAAAAGTCCCTCTACTTCCATTCAAAGTGAAAATGATGAATCAGACACCTTATCGATAGCGACAACTCATGTTCCTCCTGGAATCAGAAGTTTTTTAGACTCAATGGAGGAACGTAGTCAGAGAAATGCTGATGAATGTCTTGCTCGAGCTGTGTATGCAACTGGTTAATCTCTGCTCACAGGCAATGTGTATTGGAAGAGATTTCTGAATGTTCTTCGCCCAGCATACACCCCTCCAACCAGACATCCTTTATCTACTAATTTGCTGGATGCAGTGTTCAAGTGCAGGTCAAGCAAATCATAGAGAAAGCAGACTGTATTGCAATCATCTACTGATCGATCGGTGGTCGAATGTTCGTGGGCAATAAATAATTAACTACATCTCCACCCCTCAACCAGTATTCTACAAGAGCACAGACACAAGGGACAACAGACAAACCGGTCTCTACATTGCAGATGAACTGAAGGCAGTCATCAATGACCTTGGACCACAGAAGGTATTTGGACTGGTGACAGACAATGCTGCGAACATGACGGCTGTTTAGTCTAAAGCGGAGGGCTCCTACCCTCACATCACACCCATTGGCTGTGCTGCTCATTCATTCAATCTGCTCCTCAAGGAAATCATGGCACTGAAAACAATGGATACACTTTACAAGAGAGCCAAGGAAATGGTTAGGTTTGCTGCTATAACTTCATGACCCTTCACAATCTACCTCACCAAGCAAAGTGAGAAGAATAAGAGCACCACATTGAAGCTGCCACTCATTGGGGTGGTGTTGTCATCATGTTTGACAGTCTCCTGGAGGGGAAGGAGTCTCTCCAAGAAATGGCCATATCAGTCTGCTCATATGGACAGCCCCATCAAGAGGATCCTCCTGCATGATGTATTTTGGGAGAGAGTGGTAAGCAGGATGAAACTCCTGAAACCTATAGCAGTAGCCATTGCATGGATTGAGGGAGACAATGCCATCCTGTCTGATGTTCAGACTCCGCTTGTAAGATAAGAAATCCGTACTGCCCTGCCCACTTCACTGTTGCTCCAAGCAGAGGAAACTGCAGTTCTGAAATGCATCAAAAAGTGTGTTGAACCCCAAGTATGCTGGCAAGAGCATCCTGTCTGGTGCAGAGATCAACAAGACCTATGGTGTCATCACTACCGTGTCTCGCCACCTTGGCCTGGATGAGGGCAAGGTTCTTGGCAGTCTGGCAAAGTACACTTCCAACCAAGGGCTTTGGGATAGAGATGTAATATGACAGTCGTGCCAACATATCTCATCAGCCACCTGGTGGAAGGGACTTTGTGGATCTGAGACTCTTTCCCCTGTTGCCTCCATCATCCTCCAAATCCCACCAACATCAGCCACCTCAGAGCGCAACTGGTCTTTGTTTGGGAACACACACACTAAAGCACGCAACAGGCTGACCAATACAAGGGTTGAAAAATTGGTGGCTATCCGGACAAATTTGAGGCATTTTGAGCCTGACAACAAGCCATCCTCAACAAGGTTGGAAAGTGACAGTGAAGATGAGGCCTCAGAGTCTGATGTTCAAGAGGTAGACATTGAGGAGGAGATCCAGGGAGAAGACATGGAAGCCTGAGAGGAAGACAAATTAAGCTTTAGTTTGTAGACTATCATTTTACAGATGTATGTTGAAAACGTTTTTGGGAGATGCGATGGATCATTCAATATTCCCTTTCTTTTGTTGTTCAGTGAAATTATCCCATAAGTCAACTCATTTAATTGAAGTTCAATTCGTAACTAAATAGTTTTTTATTTCTATTGGTTGGATTTAATCATTTGCAATCATGTCTACTTATGATAAAGTAAAAGGTTTGTTTGTCTCCATATAATATGGTAAATATATCCAATGCAAAAAAACATTACATTTAAATGGTATTCATATTAATTTGCATATATTTCTGTTAATTCCCATCTATTCCCGTTCATTCCCATGAAAAGTTCCCCAAAATATTCCCTAAAATGTGCAACCCTAGTCATAAGGTTTTGCAGTGTTTTACAACACATGTTCCTCTCTGACATGAGATGAGGTTATGCCTCTGCAGCTACACCCAGCCCCAGAGTTAGCTAGCAACACTTACACAAGCTAGCCCATGTGTCCTCCAGTCAGCCAACGATTCTAATGGTTTAATTAAAGACAACCTGTGCCTCGGAGGACTGGACTGACTGGCTGCTGCTAACTTGAGACATTGAATCAGGACCAGGGCTTATCTCCTCTCCTGGCCTGATCATATTGCTATTTGAAAAATACATGAATGGGTCTTATTCCAGGTTAGAGCTGCTAGCATCCTGCGGAAGCTGGGAGGATTGGCTGCTATTAACCACTGTGACACAAAGCTGGCCTGGCTTCCGCCTGGCCGTCCTCTCTACTCAGCAGCCACTCTGCACCAGGCCCCGGGCAGCACTAGCACAACAGCTAACAGCCGAGGGGTGTGGATTTACTCTGCACAATCCCCTAAATAAGCTTCATTATACCAGGCTATCCATGCCCCCCCCCCCCCCTGTCCAAAGATTAGCAGGCCTACAATCCCCCCCGACATGTCAGGACTGGAGAGTGGCGCGTAGCACTTTTTTCTAGGCCAGGGTTACACCTCCCCACCCCTCACCCCCCTCCGACACACACACTTTCTACACGCTTTACTGCAGATAAGCTGTTAACAAGATTAATGCATCTGTATCAAAAGTCTGGAGCAGGTTCACTTTGTTGTTTGCAAATCCCTCTTTCCAGGTCCAGCTGTCTTTGCCTTAACTTGGCTAATATGTTCTCTTTGTCATTTTTATTCCTTTGTGTTTCCGTTTCCCAGTCTAATCCAACCGGCTCTTTGAGTTAAGGGCCTCTGTCACCGCGAGCAGTAACGATATCATCTGGGTATTTGTTTTTAGCAAATAATGTGGGGTGAAAAATGTACTTTCAATAATAGAAGATCACGTACCGTTTCTGTTACAATTAACTTCTCAAAGCGTGTTACAGTGCTATGAAAATATTCAGAGGAAAAAACAAAACAATGTTCACTTTTTTAAAAAGTTGTTAAAATGTGCAACAAACCTCTTCATCCACACCATTCCAGCTCCTTCAGCAATGTCACTTTAACAGGATATTTGGATCCATATTGATGTGTGTGGTTCTACCTTCAGGGACTCCAGTGAACCGCATCCCCATCATGGCCAAGCAGGTTCTGGACCTGTACATGCTTTACAAGCTGGTGACGGAGAAGGGCGGCCTGGTGGAGGTCATCAACAAGAAGATCTGGAGAGAGATCACCAAGGGCCTCAGCCTGCCCACCTCTATCACCTCTGCTGCCTTCACCCTTCGCACACAGTAAGTCTCTCTCTCTCTCTACCCCATTCTGCTTTGTCATGTGTCCCTATGGTGTGTATCTGTGTCTCTCTCTTTCTATTAAGTCTGTCTGTTTGCATGTGTCCATTCATCCTGACCCTAGGTGTGTGTGTGTGTGTGTGTGTGTGTACATCCCTCTCTTTTAACTACTCACCTCTCTCACTGCATTCCCTCCTCCATCCATTACACCACACGTGTGAGGAGCCCATTGATCCAATAGATTTTGTGATGTGATTTGGGCCGGAGTTCACAACAATTGAGGTGGGCTTTCACTGAGGGGCGAGCGCTCTGCGTTCTGTAAGCCCCTGTGTAGGGCTTTAGCTCTCTGTACTACTGCCTGTATACCAGAGAGCCTTAATGAACCTTTATGTATTTTTAATGCTAGCCTACTCAGCCTGCCTGTTCTCTGCAGCAGCAACGGTCCACTGGTCTTATCTAATGGATAGTGCTCTTCACTCTGTATTGATCCTCGGTGTTCTCTCTCTCTCTCCATTATGCGCTTCGCTTTTATACATTTTTATGAGGTGGAAAAATACCTATGCTGCTAATGCTACTGCACACTCAGGCTGTTACATACCATGGTCTCTGTTAGGTAGCTATTTGACCTCTCTGCCACTGCATCAACAAAATTATGTGAACACCTGCTCGTCCAACATCTCATTCCAAAGTCACGAGCATTAACATGGAGTTGGTCCCCCCCTTTGCTGTCTCCACTCTTCAGGGAAGGCTTTCCAGTAGATGTTGGAACATTGCTGCAGGGACTTGCTTCCATTCAGCCACGAGCATTAGGGAGGTGGGGCACTGATGTTGGGCGATTAGGCCTGGCTTACAGTTGGCGTTCGAATTCATCCCAAAGGTGTTTGATGGGGTTGAGGTCAGGGCTCTGTGCAGGCCAGTCAAGTTCTTCCACACCGATCTCGACAAACAATTTCTGTTTTGTGCACGGGGGCATTGTCATGCTGAAACAGGAAAGGGCCTTCCCCAAACTGTTGCCACAATGTTGGAAGCACAGAATCGTCTAGAATGTCATTGTATGCTGTAGCATCAAGATTGGTGAAGCGTGTTCCAGAGTCCATTGGCAGCGAGCTTTACACCACTCCAGCCGACGCTTGGCATTGCTCAAGGAAATCTTAGGCTTGTGTGCGGCTGCTCGGCTATGGAAACTGGTTTAATGAAGCTCCCAACGTTCTTGTGCTGATGTTGCTTCCAAAGGCATTTTGGAACAGCCGATTTTAAGCGCTACGCACTCTTTCTGTGAACTTGTTTGGCCTACCACTTCACGGCTGAGCCGTTGTTGCTCCTAGACGTTTCCACTTCACAATAACAGCGCTTTCAGTTGACCTGGGCAGCTCTACCAGGGGAGAAATTAGACAAACTGACTTGTTAGACATTTGGCATCCTATGACAGTGCCACGTTGAAAGTCCCTGAGCTCTTCAGTAAGGCCATTATACTGCCAATGTTTGTCTATGGAGATTGCATGGCGGTGTGCTCGATTTTATACACCTGTCAGCAACGAGTGTTGCTGAAATAGCCGAATTCACTCATTTGAAGGGGTGTCCTCATACTTTTGCAAATATAGTGTGTGTGTGTGTGTGTGTGTGTGTGTGTACTCTGATCTGAAGACCATGTCTGCACGCATGACTAAGTCGCTTTGGTCTGCTAAATGGCATATCGTATCTTCCATCTTAATGTTTGTCTCATTCAGGTACATGAAGTACCTGTATCCCTTTGAGTGTGAGAGGAAAGGTCTAAGTTCGCCAGGCGAGCTTCAGGCGGCCATCGACAGTAACCGCCGGGAGGGCCGTCGCCCTAGCTACAGCAGCAGCCTCTTCCGCTTCTCCCCCAGCACAGCCCCTCACATCCTCTCCCCTCCCAAGATGCACCTGTCTGCACTGGGGGCGGGGGCCGCTGGGAGCCTCAACGGCCTGCTGGCGTCACCCGTCCACTCTCTCAAAAAAGGTGAGTATTAAAGGATCAACAACTTCTCAATAAACGACTGGAAATGAAGGGTTACGATTGGAAAATAATTATAAATGTATTAATACAAATAAATACTGCAATTAAGATATAGCCTAAACACACAGTAGGCATCTTGGCAAAAGGAAAACAAAGCCCATGCTGTCTATTGGGTTCAAATAAGATAGAAGTGAGAGTTTAGCTCCGAGTTTTGGAGCGCATCAGACTGATCGGAGCACAACCCTCAAGAAATATCCATAGTGCCGTGGCGCCCTCTGTCGCAATGGTTAGGAACTACAGGAGAATTTTCTTGAATTGTCTGGAAAGGATTAGACACCACAGCCTATAGAGAGTAGTATTACAAGAAGAAATGCTCTGATTTCTTAATAGCCCTTTACAGAAGTATTTTGTACTTTACACACTGGCAGGCCTTGTGTTATGGAATCTCTGCAGCACAGGAGGTTGGTGACACCTTACTTGGGGAAGACAGGCTCTTGGGAATGGCTGGAGCGGAATAAGTGGAATGGTATCAAACACAAGGTTTCTGCCAACTGCGTGGCGCAGCGATCTAAGGTACTGCATTGCAGTGCTTGAGATGTCACTACAGACCTGGGTTCGATCCCAGGCTGTGTCACAGCCGGCTGTGACTGAAAGAACCATGAGGCGGCGCACTATTGGCGTAGCGTCGTCCGGGTTAGGGGAGGGTTTGGCTGACCGGGATGTCCTTGCGCTCTAGTGACTCCTTGTGGCGGGCCGGTGTTTCCTCCGACACATTGGTGCGCCTGTTAAGCAAGCAGTGTCAAGAAGCAGTGAGACTTGGCAGGGTCATGTTTCGGAGGACGCATGGCTCTTGACCTTCGCCTCTCCCGAGTCCGTACGAGAGTTGCAGTGATGGGACAAGACTGTAACTACCAATTGGATATCATGAAATTGGGGAGAAAAGGGGTACAAAACATATGGTTTCCATGTGTTTGATGCCATTCCATTAATTCCAACCATTATTATGAGCCGTCCTCCCCTCAGCAGCCTCCGCTGTTCTCCTGTGTGTATTGTACTGTAGATTGTGTGATGATCGATGCACTCCCTTTGGGATCAAAGCGTCTGAGTGTGACTGAGGATTTGACCCTGGGCTGTTCACTGTCTCTTAACCATTTACTACTGATTAATAACAGACAGCAGGACACTTTACGGCCAGCCTGGATTACAGCTGTCTGTCCTCATCAATGGGATCTGGCTGGATCACTACCATTACCTATTTTTCTTATCTGATCTTAACTTTGATGTTATTGGAATGTGGCTCAGTTACAGAAAATACTGTATAATGGCCAACATAATTGACGTGTTTTTTCTTCTTCTCTAAAATAGGTAGTTATTGTTTCAACAGGTCTCCCTCCCTTTCTTTGGCCTCATTTTACTACGTTAAATTGTCATTTTATTAAAAATAAATCTTCCGATTTTCCGATACTGAAATGAATCTGATATTTTTGTTTCCATGGAAGTAACATATCCTACCTCTCCTACCCTGCCTGTCTTTAGAAGAGATCACCCCCTCCGTGATGGCAGCGGCTCGTGGTACCTCCATGTCCCTGGCGCTGGGGCAGCAGCAGGTGTCAGGGCTGGCCCGGGCTGCCACTCTGGAGCAGCTGAGGGAGAAGCTGGAGACTGGTGAGGGCCCTGAGAGGAAGATGGCACGCCTGGCAGAGGAGCAGCAGCGTCTGATGCAGCAGGCCTTCCAACACAACCTGCTTGTCATGGCCTCGCAGGTCCCCATGAACCTGCGCCTGGGCAACAGCACCACCGCTAGAGGTACGTGCCCAGGCTGACTCCCCCTGGGCACTCTATACAGTTACATATCATAGTCAGTTTGTATCTGACACATACAGTACATTCTATACGTATTCGAGACTGGAGTAATGCCTGATATGCACTAGTAATTCTTTTCTCAATGAAACGCATATATTTAAGTACACTAGTGATGCACGCTGAAGTTCCCTCGATGCCTGACTCTCTCTCTGAGCACCATGAAAAAACACACGGCCTACACCAGATACCCTCACAGCTCTCCAACTCCCATTCCTCAGCTCCCCCGTGAGATACAGGATGACATATAGAAGCCATTATAAAGGCAACGCAGTGGTCACTGCACAACAGAGATGAAGGCTCCCAGGCCACTCTGCTAGCTGACTCACTGACCTGCGCCTCTTCAGCACAGCCTCTGGCTGTTTGGATGTACGTCATAACACATGCTTTATTTGGCGCCTTAATGTTATCACATGCTGGTTATTCCCCACGTCTGTCTCTCTCTCTCTCTCACACTCACACACACACACACACACACACACACACACACACAGTAGAGGTGCAGCCTGTATGTGTGTTTCCGAGTACAACAATCAACACATTATGACTACTACACAATAAAAGCTTTGAGAGGGGAAGTGCAGATTGTTTTCCTGGGGTTACTGTGACATGATTGTGTTTCTCTCTCCTCAGTGGGTTATGCAGATGTATGCTGCAAGACACCCACAAGGAAATGTGCGTGACACCCGATTCTCACTTACTGCATGTTATTGTACAGTACCTGTGTAGACAATGAATAGAGAGAGTTCGATTCTAGTTCCCATGTTTCTGCGTCCTTTCCTTTGGAGATATATATATTTTTAATTGGTCCGAGGTTCTGGATTTGCTTTCTGCCCACAGTGGTTTACACTTCCTATTTCTCTTTCTTTCTAGATGAGAAGCAGCAGGACATGGCTCTGAGCATCTCCACCAATGGATCTGCTAGCATCAGTGTGTCTGTGGAGGTCAACGGCACACTCTATTCAGGTGTGTGTGTGTGAGCGCGCGTGTACATACACTCAGAAATAAACGGATTTGGCCGTGTTGTTTATCTTGTTGTATTGTTCCGTTTGTCCTTCTGTCCTGTAGGAACCCTGTTTGCACAGAAATCAGGCACACCAGGGACTAGCGTGTCCACTGCGGCCACAGTGCCCCCTGCTGGACCCAGCGCTGGGTTTGGGTTCGCCACCTCTGCTCACAGCCACAGTCCAAGCTCCTCCTCTTCCAAGGGGCCTTGCTTGGCCGAGCCCTCCTCCAGTGGCTCACCTTAGCTCAGGCCGCCCTACCACCCACTCTCCAGGCTTTTCCTCACCACCGAGGCCTAGCATGAATACAGTACATTGATAAATCGACAAGAAAAAAACTGTTGCACAACAAATACCTCATCGCTCCTGTCAACCTTGGCTACCCATTTATGAATACACAATTCACACACCCAATTACATCTCAAGAAAACATGCACACACACACCTATGCATTTTACACACTCGACACACATGTGCACAAACACACATGCATTTCAGACACCCAGCACACAGAGACTCTTATACCAAATGCATGCTAAACACAATCAAATCAGCCAAAACCCACTGACAGGTGTTCACAACTGAACTTGAAGAGTTTTATTTTAGGATTTTGTTTGTTGCCGTTTGTTTTTTTGTTTTGTTTTTTGAAACATTATTTTTTTAGTTATCTTTTTACATACCTAAAATCAAGTAACCTGCAGTGGTATCTTTACCTCAGGAGCTGTAGTATACTTCACCTGAATTAACTTTATTTTTGTATCCTTTTTGATCTTGTTGAAATCAGGGGAATTTTGGGGAATTTCACAACTGAACCTCACTCACCTCAGCACACCTCCTACGCATTTATACAGTAACTCTATCACAACGCTCGAGTTGCCATGACGACGGTCCGTAGCCTTTTTACTTCTGAGTGCACTACATTATTGATCCTACAGATCGCCATGTAATACCTCGTATACAGTAGTCACTCCCACAATCAATACCAGGGAGTCACCCACTCATTCAGCCTATTTGGAATGATGTACTTAATCTTCAATCTAACTCAAGATACAGATGGTGCTTGTGTCTAACGGGCTTTGAGGATCAGAATTAGCTCTGGACATTTTATCACACACAGTGTAATGTTATAGGAACCGACTGATCTGCTGATCTGTTTAGGACTAGCAAGCCCCAAACTCACCACCCCGCATCTATCTATCTAATAATCAGAAAGGTAGTGAAGGAGTTCTGGTCCCTGCTCTGGGATCAGTTTGTGTCCCTAGTTCAATTCAACAGAGAGGAGAGACACATCCACCCATCAATGGTTTTCCTCCAACACTGGCAGACCAGAAGTGTTTTAACCACATACCTTTTCAAACCTCATATTCGCCTCTCCGTTTGGGAGAGGGGCCTTTCTCAGGAAGCATTGTGAAGTCTCTTATTATGGACTCGCTTTGTCATTTAAAAAAAAGGATCCCACCGAAAGAATGCGCAAGTCTAACAAACTGTCTTCAAAGAATACCTCAGACTCTCTAGAAGGAGACGTACACTACATACCTCATTGCTGAAAGCCAGCGTGACTTGTCCTGGTGGATTGAGTCCCTGCGACGAGCAACGGTCCACAGGAGTGGACTCCTCCCGAATGCTGGACTACAAACGTAGACGCTTGCTCTCCTCTGGTTTTCTCTGGCTTCCTGCATTTTATGAGACTAAATCTATTTAAGAGTATTGCTCTGCATGTGTACAATCAGGTGGCCAGTTTTTTACACCGTAATCCTCTGGTGTGTGGTAGCCTCTGGTCGGTGCACAGCTGAATACCAAAGACTAGCCCTGTTCCCTGCCCAGGCTGTTGTGTGCTAGCTGCTGTGGGTTAGCCGAATAGGCTAACTGAACCACTAGGTAGGATACAGTGGGGTAAAGGATGGGTTTCATAATAGCCCATCTTCTATAGTCCCTGCTGTTAAAGTTGTCAGCTCGAGTTATGTTGCTTTCCTTATCTTAATCAGACCTTTGCTTACCTGTGATTGAGTCTTGGGACTGGTATTGTTCTGCCTGGCATGGCACACATCACCTGACATATACCTCAGTGAGTTATGATGCAGTTGCACAGTGTATGATGCACAAAAAGCCCTTTGACCTAACCTCTACATTGAATAAGACGGAGAACGGGTAGCTGTTTCGCCAACTGGTTTCTCTGTCTCAATTCAAAGTTCAAGCCTCCCAAATTCCTCCGACACATCCACTGTTACAGTATTTCCATTCTCATACTGTTCAGGTATTTTCTCAGCATTTTTAATAGAACATGATTTGGATTCAATTAATTTCTAGCATTATCTGTGTTGAATGTGAGGCGTTTAACTGTTTCTAAACCTTTTACCCCCTTATCTCTGAGGTGGGCAGCCTTGTTGCCTTCTTTTTTTAAATTGAACCTTTATTTAATTAGGCAAGTCGGTTAAGAACAATTTCTTATTTAGAATGACGGCCTAGGAACAGTGGGTTTAACTGCCTTGTTCAGGGGCAGAACAGATTTGTATCTTGTCAGCTCGGGGATTCGATCTAGCAACCTTTCGGTTACTGGCACAACGCTCTAACCACTAGGCTACCTGCTTCCCTAGTAAGCTGTGTTTTAGCTGTTATTTGTTGGCTTTTGTGGCGCAGACCACCGGTCAGGATTACAGGACCTCCACAACAGATATACAATGACTGAAGAGAGACCTGCAATCCCTCGATGAAATATTATGTCCACATTTAATAAAGGTGAAAGATGTAGTTGCTGCCTTAATCAGCTGTGAGAGAACAGTGAACCTTTCATGACTCTGCTAGGAATGACTGTTTTATCTTCAAGCTTAATCCTTTGAAGAGTAACCTATTTCCATGATCTTTATGAATTCCGTCAGACATTAAGGCATTCATCATTCATGTTATTGGTTTCAAAACCAAGGTATGCTATTTATTTGTGTTGATTTTTCTTCTTCTGATGGATCGAGTTACCTTGATCACTTAGGGGGTGTCACTAAAACCCTTTTTCGTTTCTCTCGCTGTTTTAAACAGAAATGTCTGTTTTCTATCCAATCAGTCTAGTCAATGACTGTCTGACAGTGTAGCCTTACAGCCTTTGCATGAGAGAGCAAGTTCAGAATATGCTAGAGGGTGTGTAACAACCATGTAATGCCATGTAGGAGACTGCAAGTGGTGCTGTCCTCCAAGACCACACCATGACAAGGGTGGGCAACAGGTTAGAACCACATTCACTGGAAATTCAGTTTACAGCTCAGGCTTATGTGGGTTACAATTGTGTGTCTGTGTGGGCTCTTGAAGACCTCTTACCTCAGGGCATTGGGCTGCTGTCATTGTTGCATTTGGTATTGAAGTTATGCAATTGGCATGTATACTGAGGGACACATCCAAATGCAAATCTTGGACAACCTTAAAGCTGTCTCTAGTGACTTGCTAAATGCCATTTTAGATTGGTTCGGTTTTTGTTGCTTTTTGATTTTTGTCATCAGTTACAGGCAAGGTCACATCACTCAGGAAACTGTGAAGTTGAAAGTCTGCAGAACCTTGTCCCTGGATGGTTTGGATTTTATTAGATTATTAATTGTTTAAATCTAACCTGATCTGTGTAATACAAGTGCATATGTAAGTGGTTATTGAATACCTCATTTATCAATTCTGTTGTTTTTGGCTTGTATAATGCTCCGTATATACATCTGTGGGGTTTGTGCATATTTTTGTACGGTTGTTATCATGTCCATAATAATAACATTACTGATGTTATAGTTTTCTCTTTTGATTAAAACAAAATTGGGACGTGAATGCTTGTAAAACTGGTTTGTGCTGATTGTATTTAAAAGAGAAGCACTTTTCCAAAGTGATTGACACATTCAGTTTTGTTCATATTAGTAATATAAAGATATGGTTCTCAGGGCTTTAAACTTGTATGTCATGATAAAGTTTTACTTTATATCTTGTGTGTGTGTGTGGTTTTTGTGAAGTGTGGCTTGGATTTCCTTCGTCCTTCCTTTCGCATGGGGCCAACTCTATTATTTGGAAAAACAACAAAAAAGACGGCGAAATACGCTGGTGAAATTGAACTAGGCCTACTCTCATATCCCCGTGTGGACCTTTTTTAAATATACACTTTCATTGGCACATGAATAATACAGGACTTGGAGCCGTGTTTCAGCAGCTGCACCGTAGAGATTAGAGCAAGAAATGTACAACTAAGTGCAGGAAGGTAGTTGATAACATTTTGTCAGTGTAAAAGCATAAGTAGTTCCCTAATTACTAACCGCTTCCCCCACTTCTTATAAGTGTCCCATGGTCCCATGGTCTTTATGACCATGTGACAGCTGAGACCTATTTTGCGACACTGGCCTAAACTGCCTGTTACTCAAACATGGATTAAGCCTGCTGGGAAGGGGCCTCTCGCAATGAGAGGTGTCATAAGATGTTTGTATCGGTGGATAACCCTCAAACATTTTCTGTCATTTCGTTACGATGGCCCCGATTCCGACTTGGGGAATTACGCCTTTCCTACACACTTCTCAGTAGCTGGTATTCAGACTTACCTTAAGGTGCATAGTGGGCTTTGTAGGCGTGGTTCTCTTGTGTGCATGGAATAAATGTAATTCAACTGCTGAAAACCCTCTCACTTGCTGGCCAACATTTTGTTTTCATTGAGTTTTCTGTACATTCTTAAGCCATCCCTTCAAATACGGTGTACTTTTAATAAAAATGTTATATTAATGCACGCTTAACTATGGTCGGAATCGGGGCCAATGTAGGTTTGGGAAATGATTCAGCAGGCAAATGCCCCCCACCCCCAGATGCTCTGACTCCTGGTAGCTCGCCACACCACCCGAACACTCATCTTTCACTCCTCAATGGTCTGACTCATGTTCACTTACTCCAACTCAAACCGTTCCATCTGTTACACCAGAAATGTAAGCATTAAGTCAGCAGTGTGGATAGCACAGATACCGTGCTGTGAAAAAGTAGCCCTCTTTCTCATTTTTTCTACTTTTGCATATTTTGTCTACTGATTACCAGATCTTCAACCTCAACATAATATTAGATCAAGAGAACCTGAGTGAACAAATAACGATGACATACTTTTGTTTCTGAAATATGTAACGCAATGCCCGTGTGACAAAGTAATTGCGATGTGGCAAGACTTGAAACGAGCAGCTTGAAAACCCACAAATTTTGCTAAGTTAAAGCAGTTCTGCATGCAAGAGTGGGCCATAATTCCTCCACAGCGATGTGAGACTGATCAACAACTACAGGAAGCATTTTGTTGCAGTCATTGCAGCTAAAAGGTGACAACCAGTTGTGTTACCAGTAAGGGGGCAATTACTTTTTCATACAGGGGAATTGGGTGTTGCATAACTTTGTTAATTAAATAAGTATAAACTCAGGTTCCCTTTATCTAATATTTGGTTTTGAAGATCTGATACCTTTCAGTATCAAAAATATGCAAAAATAGAGAAAATCAAAAAGGAGGCCAATAATTTGTCATGCAATAGTATCTAAAAACAATCTTTCCCTTGAGATATCATTACAGCCTGGGCTTTTCTCATTTAACAAGAACTTTACTGTGATGCAATGTTTCAACAGCAAGAACATTTCACAAACATGTCATAAGTCCCTTTGATTTCACATACAGTGAGCATCAAAAGTATTGGGACAGTGACATTTCTCGTTTAGGCTCTGTACTCCAGCACTTTGGATATTGGAGACACTTTTATTGTACATAAAAATAGAATATGTTTCAAACACTTCTACATTAATGTGGATTATGGATAGTCCTGAATGAATTGTGAATAATGATGAGTGAGAAAGATAGACGCATAGCTGCCTCTCCAATGCTAACCTCCCGTTATTGTAATGGTGAGAGGGGTTATGATATTTGTGCGTCTAACTTAATTAACAATTCATTCAGGACAGTCCGTAATCATGGTAGCATCCACATTAATGTAGAAGTGTTTAGACACATATTCTATTCTTATTTACAATAAAGGTGACTCCAAAAATGACACAATGCATTATTTATCATTCATTTCTATTGGGCACAAAATAATCTGGAACACAACCAAAACAAACAGCAAATGCATCCAACAATTTTGTACAGTATATGGGACCAAATACGAAACTTTTGACTACTTTAAAGTGCAGACGGTCAGATTTAATTTTAGTGTGTTTTCATCTATATCGAGTGAACCGTTTAGAAATTACAGCAATTGTTGTACATTGTCCCCCCATTTTAGGGGACAAATTCACTTTTCAATAGAGAAATAGTCCAATAATTCCTATAATAACTACAACCTAAAACTTAACTGGGAATATTGAAGACTCATGTTAAAAGGAACCACCAGCTTTCATATGTTCTCATGTTCTGAGCAAGAAACTTATATTTTTTACATGGCACATATTCTACTTTTACTTTCTTCTCCAACACTGTGTATTTGCATTATTTAAACCAAATTGAACATGTTTCATTATTTATTTGAGACTAATTTTATTTTATTTATGTATTATATTAAGTTAAAATAAAAGTGTTCATTCAGTATTGTTGGAATTGTCATTATTACAAATATATATATAAAAATTGGCCGATTAATCGGTATCGGCTTTTTTTGGTCCTCCAATAATCGGTATAGGCATTGAAAAATCATAATCGGTCACCCTCTAATAGAGATTATGCAAAAATGCCATGGTAATAGAAAAATGTAAGTTTACACACTCCCAGGAATGTCATACATGATGGATCATTAGCTTATAGAGTTCACTAACTTTCACACATCTAGATGTCCGGGTGGGGTGGGTGTAGAGCCAGAGACAGCAGTGGGGTCAAACTGTAGACCCCAGTTCCTACATTTGAACATAAAAATGGATTTAATCAAACAAAACTATGCTATATTTTATCTCTGGGACCCGCAAGATTACTTAATGTAAGTACATTATTTACCTTCAGAGGTGAATGTATAAAACCAGTTGCTTTGATAAAGGGTTTTGTTGTGCACTCAAACAATATCATGATATTTTTTCATTGTAATAGCTACTGTTAATTGGAAACTGCAGTTAGATTAACAAGAATTTAAGCTTTCTGCCCATACTGTATGTATGTCTATGTCCCAGAAAGCTGGCTGTTGTATACAACGTCATTCTAGTCACATTAGGGACACCCACCCCGTAGAGGTTAACCTCAAAGTTGTTGTATCATTTTAAATCCAAAGTGCTGGAGTACAAAGCCAAAACAACATCAACAAATTGTCACTGTCCCAATACTTTTGGTGCTCACTGTAATTATATATATTAATACAAATAAATAAGCAACAGAAAAAAAGATATACAGTACCGGTCAAAAGTTTGGACACACCTACTCATTCAAGGGTTTTTCTTTATTTTTTACTATTTTCTACATTGTAGAATAATAGTGAAGACATACACTATGAAATAGCACATATGGAATCATGTAGTAACCAAAAAAGTGTTAAACAAATCAAAATATATTTGATATTCTTCAAAGTAGCCACCCTTTGCCTTGATGACAGCTTTGCACACTCTTGGCATTCTCTCAACCAGCTTCACCTAGAATGCTTTTCAGTCTTCAAGGACTTTTCCTCCACTCTGCGGTCTAACTCATCCCAAAAAATCTCAATTGGGTTGAGGTCGGGTGATTGTGGAGGTCAGGTCATCTGATGCAGCACTCTCCTTCTTGGTCAAATAGCCCTTACACAGCCTGGAGGTGTGTTGGGTCATTGTCCTGTTGAAAAACAAATGATAGTCCCACTAAGAGCAAACCAGACGGGATGGCGTATCGTTGCAGAATACTGTGGTAGCCATGCTGGTTAAGGGTGCCTTGAACTCTAAATAAATCACGGACAGTGTCACCAGCAAAGCACCCCCGCACCATCTCAACTCCTCCTCCATGCTTCACGGTGGGAACCACACATGCGGAGATCATGTCTCACAAAGACACGGTAGTTGGAACCCAAGATTTTGACTCATCAGGCCAAAGGATGGATTTCCACCAGTCTTATTTCCATTGCATGTTTCTTGGCCCAAATTAGTTTCGTTTTTTGATTCCATATGTGTTATTTCATAGTTTTGATGTCTTCACTATAATTCTACAATGTAGAAAATAGTACAAATAAATAAAACCCCTGTAATGTCCACATTTGTAACTGGTACTGTATATATTTACAACTATCATGCTGTTAGCATGAAACTTAAAAGTTAAGAAAATATATATATTTCAAAAATTTCTAAAACTTAAGTGTTTTAGCAATATACTATACATTCAGATTGTCACATAAAATATTTGAAACATCTGCAAAGTTCCATATTGGAAAACAGAGCATAATTATAAAATATATAAAGGCCAATTCCTCCAGATAAATCATTAACTTAGCACAAGTGCAGTTCCTTCAACTTTGACCAATTGATCGTGAAAGAAACAAAGGAAATGGCTCAGTCACTTGACTGTTGACTGGCCTGTACTATTCTTGAGGTAGCGTGGGTGTAAGGAAGACCAAAGTACAAGTGCAGACATGTCCAAGTCAAGTCCGCTAGGTCATAGGGCTGGGGTGAGAACCCACAGAGCTGATTCTAGCAGAGCAAAGTCAGGACCAGTGTTAGTACCAGACCCAGACAAGCCAAGCGGGGAGAGGCCAGGCCTGTGGCCCCACTGTCTAGCTGTAACTTGTATTGCACCAGGGTCCTGTGATAGCCTCTCTCCTCAGACACACAGCTGTATGTTCCCTGCTGCTCAGGGCCCATGCTCTCTATTAGCAGGAGACACTGGTGCTCTGACCCTGTGGAGATGCACGGTGTTGATGTGGTGTTGCCATGGTGCCTCCAGCTGTACTTAGCGTGGCTGGACAAGGTTGGGCAACTGAGGAAGTACTTTGAAGATAGAGGAATTCTGATTTCATCTGCAGCGCCAACTGGTGACCTTGGAAAGTAAACTAAGAGCAAAACATTGCTTTAAGACTTCCATAGCTAACCATTGTGGATGGTTTCCATCCTTTACTTTAGTACATGGTCATAATAAATGGTTTTGTATTTATACAAGGGTGGCTGTAACACACTACACACCTTTACTTGCAGTAACTCCTCTGGATATGTTGCTGCAAACCTGATGGTTCCCATTCTCCACATCCTGAATTGTCTTACTGTAAAAAGACAAGCACATATGAGTTAAGGAGTCTCAACAAGCAACTCAACCAGAAAATAGTGAATGTCTCTTTTCTCTCAGAGGTTCCTCATTCCGGTCTATGGTATAGTAGGGTGTCTACCTTGTGGTGGGCAGAGTGATAGTTATTTAAAACTGCAGAGCTGAACTGAAACCACAGTGCATAGAGCGTTTGACTACACGAGAGGAAGTGTAGTATACTTTTAACAGCAGGTGGGGATCAGAGTGAGAACTAACATTTCCCACTGACACACACTGCAGACAGACTTGTATGTTACGTTTAATCTAATGAAGTATATTGTGTTAGTTTTCATGCCTCATCTGACATCACATTTGTTTGAACTTTATTTTGTTTGTTTTCGTGGCCTCATCTGACACCACATTAGTTTGAACAAGGGCCATGTGTGTTAACATCATTCTGGAAAAACTGTTTCTGGCCATGTTGAGCTGAACTGATGGAAAATAAGGTTCACAGGCTCACAGGAAAACAGAGAGAGGAAAGCAATATGTCGGCAACCATTAATGAGAAATATATTTTCAAATCACCATTAAATATCTATACAGCAGATGCTATAATCTGAAAGCAGGCTGCGCTTGGTCTCACTTTGTAGCTGTGGTGCAGTGATTGCCGTCCCAGCCGCAGTAAGGGTCTCTGGCCAGGACACAGTCTTCACACTGGGCTCCATACTGCTCACAGCTGCCCAGGTCAATCTGAACCAGCTCTCTGCTGGAGGCCAGATACAGCTTCCCCTTGAACACAACACCACAAAAACATTAGTACTCAAAAGGGTTCTACCTAGAACCTAAAAGGGTTCTTCCGTTGTCCCCATCGAAGAACCCTTTTTGGTTCCAGGTAGAACCCTTTTGAGTTCCATGTAAAACCGTTTACAGAGTTCTACATGGAACCCAAAAGAGTTCTACCTGGAACCAAAAAAGGTACATTGTAGGAAATACTGGAACAATGACTTGACTGCAAAAGAAAGTTAGTGGCTTACAATTAGAACACCACTTCTTCTACAATATTATTATAGAGATATAAATATAGTTATGGTTGAATTTGTCCCTGTCTTTTTATATTTTTTATTTCACCTTTATTTAATCAGGTAGGCTTAGTTAAGAACATGTTCTCATTTGCAATTGTGACCAGGCCAAGATAAAGCATAGCAATTCAACACATACAACAACACAGAGTTACACATGGAATAAACAAAACATACAGTCAATAATACAGTAGAAAAAAAGAAAACAAAAAGTCTATATAGAGTGAGTGCAAATGAGGTAAGATAAGGGGGTTAAGGCAATAAATAGGCCATGGTGGCGAAGTAATTACAATATAGCAATAAAACACTGGAATGGTAGATGTGCAGAAGATTAATGGGCAAGTAGAGATACTGGGGTGCAAAGGAGCAAGATAAATAAATACAGTATGGGGATGAGGTAGATAGATGGGCTGTTTACAGATGGGCTATGTACAGGTGCAGTGATCTGTGAGCTGCTCTGACAGCTGGTGCTTAAAGCTAGTGAGGGAGATATGAGTCTCCAGCTTCAGTGATTTTTGTAGTTCGTTCCAGTCATTGGCAGCAGAGAACTGGAAGGGAAAGGTGACCAAAGGAGGAATTGGCTTTGGGGGTGACCAATGAGATATACCTGCTGGAGCTCCTTGCTACGAGTGGGTGCTGCTATGGTGAGCAGTGAGCTGAGATAAGGCGGGGCTTTACCTAGCAGAGACTAGATAACCTGTAGCCAGTGGGTTTGGCGACGAGTATGAAACGAGGGCCAACTAACAAGAGCGTACAGGTCGCAGTGGTGGGTAATATATGGGGCTTTGGTGACAAAAAGGATGGCACTGTGATAGACTGCATCCAATTTGTTGAGTAGAGTGTTGGAGGCTATTTTATAGATGACATCGCCGAAGTCGAGGATAGGATGGTCAGTTTTACGAGGGTATGTTTGGCAGCATGAGTGAAGGATGCTTTGTCGCAATATAGGAAGCCATTTCTAGATTTAATTTTGGATTGGAGATGCTTAATGTGAGTCTGGAAGGAGAGTTTACAGTCTAGCCAGACACCTAGGTATTTGTAGTTGTCCACGTATTCTAAGTCGGAGCCATCCAGAGTAGTGATGCTGGACGGACGGGCAGGTGCGGGCAGTGATCGATTGAATAGCATGCATTAGTTTTACTTGCATTTAAGAGCAGTTGGAGGCCACGAAAGGAGAGTTGTATGGCATTGAAGCTCGTCTGGAGGTTAGTTAACACAGTGTCCAAAGAGGGACCAGAAGTATACAGAATGGAGTCGTCTGCGTAGAGGTGGATCAGAGAATCACCAGCAGCAAGAGCGACATCATTGATGTATATAGAGAAGAGAGTCGGCCCGAGAATTGAACCCTGTAGCACCCCCATAGAGACTGCCAGAGGTCCGAACAACAGGCCCTCCGATTTGACACACTGAACTCTATCAGAGATGTAGTTGGTAAACCAGGCGAGGCAATCATTTGAGAAACCAAGGCTGTCGAGTCTGCCAATAAGAATGTGGTGATTGACAGTCGAAAGCCTTGGCCAGGTCAATGAAGGTTAAGATGTCATTTAGGACCTTGAGCGTGGCTGACGTGCACCCATGACCAACTCTGAAACCAGATTGCATAGCGAAGAAGGTACGGTGGGATTCGAAATGGTTGGTAATCTGTTTGTCAACTTGACTTTCGAAGACCTTAGAAAGACAGGGTAGGCTAGATATAGGTCTGTAGCAGTTTGGATCTAGAGTGTCACCCCCTTTGAAGAGGGGGATGACCGCGGCAGCTTTCTTTGGGAATCTCAGACAATACGAAAGAGAGGTTGAACAGGCTAGTAATAGGGGTTGCAACAATTTCGGCAGATAATTTTAGAAAGAGAGGGTCCAGATTGTCTAGCCCGGCTGATTTGTAGGGGTCCAGATTTTGCAGCTCTGTCAGAACATCAGCTATCTGGATTTGAGTGAAGGAGAAATGGTGGGGGCTTTGGCGGGTTGCTGTGGAGGGTGCCGGGCAGTTGACCTGGGTAGGGGTAGCCAGGTGGAAAGCATGACCAGCCATAGAGAAATGCTTATTGAAATTCTCAATTATAGTGGATTTATCGGTGGTAACAGTGTTTCCTAGCCTCAGAGCAGTGGGCAGCTGGGAGGAGGTGCTCTTATTCTCCATGAACTTTACAGTGTCCCAGAACTTTTTCGAGTTTGTACTACAGGATGCAAATTTCTGTTTGAAAAAGCTAGCCTTAGCTTGTGTATATTTGTTCCTAACTTCCCTGAAAAGTTGCATATCACGGGGGCTATTCGATGCTAATGCAGAACGCCACAGGATATTTTTGTGCTGGTCAAGGGCAGACAGGTCTGGAGTGAACCAAGGACTATCTATTCCTAGTTCTACATTTTTTTAATGAGGCATGCTTATTTAAGATGGTGAGGAAGGCACTTTTAAAGAATAACCAGGCATCATCTACTGACGGGATGAGGTCAATGTCATTCCAGGATACCCCAGCCAGGTTGATTAGAAAGGCCTGCTCACAGAAGTGTTTTAGGGAGCGTTTGAGAGTGATGAGGGGTGGTCGTTTGGTCACAGACCCATTACGGATGCAGGCAATGAGGCAGTGATCGCTGAGATCTTGATTGAAAACTGCAGAGGTGTATTTGGAGGGCGAGTTAGTTAGGATGATATCTATGAGGATGCCCATGTTTACGGATTTGGGGTTGTACCTGTTAGGTTCATTGATCATTTGTGTGAGATTGAGGGCATCAAGCTTAGATTGTAGGATGGCCGGGGTGTTAAGCATGTCCCAGTTTAGGTCACCTAGTAGCACGAGCTCAGAAGATAGATGGGGGACAATCAATTCACATATGGTGTCGAGGGCACAGCTGGGGGCAGAGGGTTGTCTATAGCAAGCGCCAACATTGAAAGACTTGTTTCTGGAAAGGTGAATTTTTAGAAGTAGAAGCTTGAACTGTTTGGGTACAGTCTTGGATAGTAATAGAGAACTCTGCAGGCTATCTTTGCTGTAGATTGCAACACCGCCCCCTTTGGCATTCTATCTCGGCGGAAAATGTTACGAGTTAGGGTTGGGGATTTCAGGGTTTTTGGTGGTTTTCCTAAGCCAGGATTCAGACACAACTAAGACATCCGGGTTGGCAGAGCGTGCTAAAGCAGTGAGTAAAACACACTTAGGGAGTAGGCTTCTAATGTTAACATGCATGAAACCAAGGCTTTTACAGTTACAGAAGTCAACAAATGAGAGTACCTGGGGAGTGGGAGTGGAGCTAGGCACTGCAGGACCTGGATTAACGTCTACATCACCAGAGGAACAGAGGAGAAGTAGGAGAAGTGTACGGCTAAAGGCTACACAAACTGGCCGTCTAGCACGTTCGGAACAGAGAGTAAAAGGAGCAGGTTTCTGGGCACGATAGCATAGATTCAAGGCATAGTGTACAGACAACGGTAAGGTAGGATGTGAGTACATTGGAGGTAAACCTAGGCATTGAGTAATGATGAGAGAGATATAGTCTCTACAGACGTTTAAACCAGGTGATGCCATCGCATATGTAGGAGGTGGAACAACATGGTTGGTTAAGGCATATTGAGCAGAGCTAGAGGCTCTACAGTGAAATAAGACAGTAATCACTAACCAGGACAGTAATGGACGAGGCAATTTGATATTAGAGAAAGGCATGCGTAGCCAAGTGAACATATGGGTCCAGTGAGTGGTTGGGCTGACTGGGGACACGGCGATTCAGATAGTTATCAGGCCGATGCTAACAAGCTAACAGTTAGTAGGCCGGGGCTAAACACACTAGCAGTTAGCAGACCAGGGCTAGCAAGCAAGCAGTTAGCAGACCAGGGCAAGCAAGCTAGCAGTTAGCACACCGGGCTAGCAAGCTAGCAGTTAGCAGACCGGGGCAAGCAAGCTAGCAGTTAGCAGAAGGGCCTTTGGGGGACCTTTGGGGGACGTCGCGATGGATGTAAGTCTGTTTTTGCATCTTCGTGCGGTGACGTTGATAGACCAGTCGTGGATTAGTAGGGTTCCAAGTAGCTCTAGGTATCTAGCAGGCCGCGGTTAGCAGAATGGGCCTTCAGCGGACATCGCACCTTAGGGGCTTGTTGGAATCCTCGGGCAGATTATGTCGGTATTCTAGAAGTAGAGGATCGGCGGGGTTCCGCCGATCGGCAGTAGAAGGGGTCCGGATATTGTAGCCCAGGAGTGGGCTTCGGTGGTAGCACAGGAGCCCTATCCGGGCTAGCTTCAGGCTAATTGTTGCTTGCTCCAGGATGGAAACGCTAGCCAGGAGTAGTCACCCGGGATTGCGGTTAGCTATCCAGGTGAAAATGTTCAGAGTTTGCGGTAGGAATCCGGGGATATGAAGAAAAAAAGAAAAGAAAAAAAATAGGTCCGTTATGCTCTGGTTTGAGTCACGTTGTTCGAACTGGCGAGAGCTTTCCCGAGCTAAAGGTTAGCTGATGACCGCTAGCAATGGTTTGCTGACTGATAGCTGGTAACTAGTTAGCTGGCTAGCTTCAGTTGAGCGATTCCAGATCCGAAATAAATAGAAATACTTTAGAGAAAAAAAGCAGATCCACGCCACATTGGGTGAGGCAGGTTGCAGGAGAGTATTTAGAAGTTGAGGTTTAGGAAAATATTTTTAAAAGATATGCAAAGAAAAAGATGTAAAAAGATATATACAAGGGACACAACAGGACAAAGACGTCTGACTGCTACGCCATCTTGGATTGCTGTCTAGTGTCCCTCCCATCCCGTTCAGAGCTCTGGGGCGTATTGTGTTCGGATTTTGGAAACCACCTTCCAATGTGGGCGCATTGGAGATGGATATAACGTTAGCAACAGCCTACAACATTCTGTGTATTTGAATAAGGCATGTGATTTCAAACCTGTGGCCAATACTTATTATCCAACTAAATCCACAATGCCATCAAATGATACGCAGATGGAATGCATTTTAAGGACAGCAACATCTACAGTTCAAACATCAAATGTTCAGCCGTGATCAAGTAACTGATACACATGTTAAAACATGGTTTGAAAAGGATCTCTTTGACTCTGTCTATTCCACTCCATGTCTCATTACTACATTGCTACCATTGTTGGATCTCAAAGGGGAGGTTTCGGTGTGGGCTGTGTTCCTTGACTCACCGTGGAGGAGTGCAACATCATACTGAGGATGTGTGCGCTGTAGTTAAAAGGTTGTAACTCAGCGATGACGAAGACTTGACCATCCCTCTCCAGAACCTTATGAATCCCTCCATTCTCTAGTGTACACACACACACACACACACACACACACACACACACACACACACACACACACACACACACACACACACACACACACACACACACACACACACACACACACACACACACACACACACAGCCAGTGTCAAACAGCAGTCATTCATCATTGAGGATATGAGTGAGAGTCAAACATTACAAAAATAAGTGTGTAAGAAATGTCAACACAGTCATTTAAGCATAACACACACACAATAGTTAA